>NC_057808.1:484942959-485242959 GCF_018294505.1 Triticum aestivum
CAAAGGCCTCTGCTTCCCGCCCTTTGGGCTGCTGAAAAGAGACCTTTGGTCCCGGTTGGTGGCACCAACCGGGACTAAAGAGGGGGCATTTGTCCCAGTTGTTACCAAGAACCGGTTTTAATTCACCCCTTTAGTTTCGGTTGATGGCACCAATCGGGACTAAATGCCCTTGCACAACGGCGTGGTGGTGGGAGTTTAGTCCCACCTCGCTAGTTGAGAGGGGCGCGCAGTGGTTTATAAGCCCCACTGCCGCACCCCTCTCAACCACCTCTCCATTGCAGGCTTACGGGCCTACTTGTTACTGCTATGCCTGGTGGGCCTGCTGGCCCTGCTACGGGCCTGAATCCTGGCCCATGGATGGGTTTCTAGTCGTATTCAGGCCGTGGTGGCCCAGTAGGTGGCAATTTTTTTATTTTTTCCTAGTTTTTTGTTTTATTTTTTCCTTTATTTATTTTGTTTTGTTTTGTTTCTACTTACAACAAAATACTTATTTATTTTATTTTATTTTGTTTCTACTTGGGTCAGCCTTGACTTTGAAGGGAGGAATTTCATGAAACTTTTCATAATCTTCAGACATGTCTGTCTTGCCCTCCACTCCCACGATGTCCCTTTATCCTGAAAGAACTATGTGGCGCTTTGGCTCATCGTATGATGTATTCGCTTCCTTATCTTTTTTTTCTCGGTTTGGTAGACATGTCCTTCACATAGATAACCTGTGCCACATCATTGGCTAGGACGAATGGTTCGTCGGTGTACTCAAGATTGTTCAGATCCACTGTTGTCATTCCGTACTGTGGGTCTACCTGTACCCCGCCTCCTGACAGATTGACCCATTTGCACTTAAACAAAGGGACCTTAAAATCATGTCCGTAGTCAAGTTCCCATATGTCCACTATGTAACCATAATATGTGTCCTTTCCCCTCTCGGTTGCTGTATCAAAACGGACATCGCTATTTTGGTTGGTGCTCTTTTGATCTTGGGCGATCGTGTAAAATGTTTTCCCGTTTATCTCGTATCCTTTGTAAGTCAATACAGTCGAAGATGGTCCCCTGGACAACGAGTACAACTCATCACAAATAGTGTTGTCACCTCTGAGACGTGTTTCCAACCAACTGCTGAAAGTCCTGATGTGTTCACATGTAATCCAGTCGTCACACTGCTCCGGGTGTTTGGAGCGCAGATTGTTCTTGTGTTCATCGACATACGGGGTCACCAAGGTAGAGTTCTGTAGAACTGTGTAGTGTGCTTGCGACCAAGAATGCCCGTCCCTGCATATTATTGAGTCCGCTCCTAGCGTGCCTTTTCCAGTCAGTCTCCCGTCATACCGCGATTTAGGGAGACCTATCTTCTTAAGGCCAGGAATGAAGTCAACACAAAACCCAATGACATCCTCTGTTTGATGGCCCATGGAGATGCCTCCTTCTGGCCTAGCACGGTTACAGACATATTTCTTTAGGACTCCCATGAACCTCTCAAAGGGGAACATATTGTGTAGAAATACAGGGCCCAGAATGACAATCTCGTCGACTAGATGAACTAGGACGTGCGTCATGATATTGAAGAAGGATGGTGGGAACACCAGCTCGAAACTGACAAGACATTGCACCACATCACTCCTTAGCCTTGGTATGATTTCTGGATCGATCACCTTCTGAGAGATTGCATTGAGGAATGCACATAGCTTTACAATGGCTAATCGAACGTTTTCCAGTAGAAGCCCCCTCAATGCAACCGGAAGCAGTTGCGTCATAATCACGTGGCAGTCATGAGACTTTAGGTTCTGGAACTTTTTCTCTAGAATATTTATTATTCCCTTTATATTCGACGAGAAGCCAGTCGGGACCTTCATACTGAGCAGGCATTCAAAAAAGATTTCCTTCTCTTCTTTGGTAAGAGCGTAGCTGGCAGGACCTTCATACTCCTTTGGAGGCATGTCGTCTTTTTCGTGCAAACGTTGCAGGTCCTCCCGTGCCTCAGGTGTATCTTTTGTCTTCCCATACACGCCCAAGAAGCCTAACAGGTTCACGCAAAGGTTCTTCGTCACGTGCATCACGTCGATTGAAGAGCGTACCTCTAGCTCTTTCCAGTAGGGTAGGTCCCAAAATATAGATTTCTTCTTCCACATGGTTGCGTGTCCCTCAGCGTCATTCGGAATAGCTAGTCCGCCGGGACCCTTTCCAAAGATTACGTGTAAATCAGAGACCATAGCAAGTACGTGATCACCGGTATGCATGGCGGGCTTCTTCCGGTGATCTGCCTCGCCTTTGAAATGCTTGCCTTTCTTTCGACATTGATGGTTGGTCGGGAGAAATCGACGATGGCCCAGGTACACATTCTTCCTGCATCTGTCCAGGTATATACTTTCGGTGTCAGCTAAACAGTGCGTGCATGCGTGGTCCTTGTTTGTCTGTCCCGAAAGGTTACTCAGAGCGGGCAAATCGTTGATGGTTACAAACAGCAACGCATGCAGGTTAAATTCCTCCTGTTTGTGCTCATCCCACGCACGTACACCGTTGCCATTCCACAGCTGTAAAAGTTCTTCAACTAATGGCCTTAGGTACACATCAATGTCGTTGTCGGGTTGCTTAGGGCCTTGGATGAGAATTGGCATCATAATGAACTTCCGCTTCATGCACATCCAAGGAGGAAGGTTATATATACATAGAGTCACGGGCCAGGTGCTGTGATTGCTGCTCTGCTCCCCGAAAGGATTAATGCCATCCGCGCTTAAAGCAAACCATACGTTCCTTGGGTCACGTGCAAACTGAGCCCAGTACTTTCTCTCAATTTTTCTCCACTGCGACCCATCAGCGGGTGCTCTCAACTTAGCGTCTTTCTTACGGTCCTCACTGTGTCATCGCATCAACTTGGCATGCTCTTTGCTTCTGAACAGTCGTTTCAACTGTGGTATTATAGGAGCATACCACGTCACCTTCGCAGGAACCCACTTCCTGCGGGACTCGCCCTCAACATCACCAGGGTCATCTCGTCTGATCTTATACCACAATGCACCACATACCGGGCATGCGTTCAAATCCTTGTACGCACCGCGGTAGAGGATGCAATCATTAGTGCATGCATGTATCTTCTCCACCTCCAATCCTAGAGGGCATACGACCTTCTTTGCTGCGCACGTACTGTCGGGCAATTCGTTATCCTTTGGAAGCTTCTTCTTCAATATTCTCAGTAGCTTCTCAAATCCTTTGTCAGGCACATCGTCTGGTTCCTCTTGATCTTCAGCAGCTTCCACCGTTGCAGCATCACCGTATTCAGGGGGCACATAGTTGTCATCGTCCTCTTCTTCTTTGCTGTCTTTCATCATAACCCCTATTTCTCCATGCTTGGTCCAAACATTATAGTGTGGCATGAAACCCTTATAAAGCAGGTGGGTGCGAAGGGTTTCGAGTCAGAGTAAGACCTCGTATTCCCACAGCTAGGGCATCGACAGCACATAAAACCATTCTGCTTGTTTGCCTCAGCCACTTCGAGAAAATTATGCACGTCCTTAATGTACTCGGAGGTGTGTCTGTCACCATACATCCATTGCCGGTTCATCTGCGTGCATTATATATAATTATGTGTGTCAAAAGTAAGAAAATTAGACAAGTATCTATGTAAAGTAAGAATTTTTTTTCAGAAAGAAGATAAGAACAAGAGGCTCACCACGGTGGTCCCGGCGACGAGATCGGCGCGGGCGATCGTCGGCGGTGAAGACGGGGATGGTGCGTGACGGACCGCTAATATAAACCTAGACAAATCTCGGGAAAAATGGAGCTCGGAGGTCGAGCTTCGAGAGGAGAAAGCTTAACTAGTGTGGCTCGGGTATTTTATCGAACACCTCATGTGCATAGGAGGTGAGCTAGAGCACCCAATGCCCTCTCCCTCGCCGGCCAGCAAAAAACAGAGCACTGTGGAGTGCTCTGCTCGCCGGCGACGGGGTATATAGGCAACTCATTTGTCTCGGTCCGTGGATGGAACCGAGACTAAAGGCCTTCCTTCTGTCCCGGTTCCTGCCACGCCACGAACCGGGACCAATGGTTGTGGGCCAGGAGCGAGGCCCATTGATCCCGGTTCGTGGCAGGAACCGGGACAAATGGGCCTAGACGAACCGGGACCAATGCCCACAAGGCCCCGGCCGGCCCCTGGGCTCTCGAACCGGGACAAATGCCTCCATTGGTCCCGGTTCGTGGCAGAACCAAGACTAATGGGCTGGCCAGGCCCGAACGAAAGCCCCTTTTTCTACTAGTGGTCCTACCATTTGTAGAGGATCTGCCTGATGCCACATGACACACGTGTGAGGTAAGGGCGTGCATCGTGTCTCTCTTCCTGATGCCACTCGTTCCCAAGGAGAATCAATGGAATAAATGGAGGACGCATGGCATGGTTTAGGCTTTAGTGTCAAGGCCTAACTAATTGGTTGGAAAGTGATCCATTTTAACTCCCTCCTACAAGCTCTCCCCTCGTAGAGGTATAGCGGACGAGTGAATGACTAATCGAATGGGGATGCAACAAGAGCAAGAGTCTCATATATAAGAGGTGTGACGCTCATTTGTCACGGGATGGAGTCAGCACTAGAATTAATGTCATGTGATCTCCATGGGGCGCATGTGGCCATTGATTGATGGTGGTGTCCCTCCCGGGGGAAAAGACGAGATAAGAGCCTTTTGCCTTGTCTTAAAACAGTTTACAACTATTCTAAAAAAACAAACCAAATAATTGGTGCCACACGTGTGGCACGAAGCAATCTGGTACCAACGATTTTACAACTAAAGTTGTCATCCGAAAAGAAAAAGCAAACAAAAAAAACTGAAGCTTGACATCCGAAAAGAAAATTGTCATGTTTAACAACTAAAGTTGTCACTAAACTTGCTATAAAAAAGTTTGGAGTTGCCATGTATTTGTGCCACACGTATGACACTTATTTGGGTCAAAAAACAAACCTACAACTAAAAGTTTAAAATAGAAACGAAAAGGGCTCGATAGAAGGCCGTAAATGGCTGAAGTAAAGATAACAAAGATCCACACAATCCTACAGTAGCCCACGGACCCGTAGCCCACCTAGATAAATAGGTGGCTCCCCTAAGGAGATTAACTAATTGAGAGAGCAAAACTAACCGTGGTTACTCTTTGGAGAGAACCTCCGGGGGTCACTTTGTATTTTGATGCCAGGGAGTACGTTATATGGGCGTCTAGACGGCACCACATGTCCCGTGTCAAGTGTTTCGGGTTTAAAATGTGTTTTTTTATTATTCTTTTGTATTTTTCATCTTTGTCTGCTTTTCCCTAGGTTCTGGAGAGAAAACATTCGTGGATTTTTCTTCTTTTGCGCGGGAAAATATGTGCTCCCACAAAGAATCCCATATTTGCTTTTCATGGAGGCACAGTTGTGCTTCTCGGAAAGGAAAAAAAATATGCTTCCATGAGAAGCAGAGATTTGCTTCCACGAGATTCCGGAAAAGAGAAAAAGTATTTGCTTCTCTTTCACGAGAAGCGCACATTTGCTTCTCGTGAAGGCAAAGATTTGTTTCCGCCAGAAGCACAATTGTGCTTCTTGGAAAGGAAAAATATTTATGCTTTCACGAAAAGTACAAATTTGCTTCAGTGAGAAACACAATTGTGCTTCTTGGAAAAGAAAAAATATATGCTTTCACGAGAAGCTTACTTCCGTTAAAGACACGGTTGTGCTTCTCAAAAAAGGAAAGAAAGTAAAAAAGAAGAATAAACATATTTTTTCTTTGAAAGAGACACCAAAAAAAAAAAAGTCTCCAATTTTTCTTTGCCCCGTTCCTTTGAACCAAATGCATGAACATTGTTTTAAGTCGTCAAAACATATTCAAAATGAATCGTATCTGAAAACACTGGTCACGAGAAACACTAATATGAAAAGAAAAACTTAATTTGAACTTTTTGTTACGCGTCGGCCGGTGGATTAGTTTAAAACATCCGCCGCCTGGCTGGCCGTTGGATTGACGCGTTGCTGGCCGTCCAATGTATCGCCCATGTTCCCCACCATCCTTTTGAAACAAGTGTGGTGTTGCAGAAACAAGGGCCGTGCTACGTGTCCCTTGGTTGAAGTTCGGGAAGGTTCGACCACCTCCCACGCCGTTAGATCTCTCCACGTGAGCGTCACAAATTGCAACAAGCTAGTTGTTACACTCATCCCTCTGCAACAACGACTTTGTTGCAAACCACTCTGAAGCGTTATCGTGTGACTTCACGAATCACAACAAGTTGGTTGTTGCTAAAACAAAGACTTTTTACGGAGACGTGATGAAACTTTTGCAACAATGGTATTGTTGCAGAAAACTTTGCAACTATGGTGATGTTGCAGAAAAATTGTCTCCACTTTTATGCAACAAAGGTAATGTTGCAGAATTTTTTTTCCTTCACATTCATGCAACGTAGGTAATGTTGCGAGAGCAAGTTTTGCAACATGTTGTGGAATTTATTTGCAATGAATAGGGTTGGCCCAGGTAGTAGGGACCAGACACGTGCACCAAGTCTTCATGCGAGTCACGTGCCCTCACAATTCAATGGACCAATGAGTCGTGATCTGACGGCCGCGCGAACGACGGATGCAGCGAGAAAGATCGGCTGGTTGATTGGAAGCTTTTTCCTTAAAGGATACATAAGTTAGAAAATAAAAAAGCTAAAATGAAAATCACCCGAAAAGAAAAGCTAAAATAAGAAACCCGTGGACCTGCGTGCCCTCTCCCTGATGAAGAACGAGAAAAGCAGAATGAGAGGTTCCTTGCTCCAAAGACCTCGTCAACCATTCTACTCTTCTGGCTACTGTTGTGCCCACAACTGGATAGCGATGTGAGGCTACTGTTCTGCCCACAACTGGGGAGCGGAGCGGAGATGGAACTGGAAGGCTACGTCTTCATTGCCGGCGAGGGCTAGGATCTTCGTCTCCGCCCAAGCTCACCCCCCCTTCCACCCCTCCCACACCCGGCGGCGCGCGCGGCGACGGTGCCCCTCGCTCGCCGTGGACGGCCGGCGGCGACGACGATGTAAGGCAGCCAGCCAAGTACTGGAGTATGATTTATTCTCTGTATATACATGCATGAGGTTGAGACTTAATTAAGCATTGCCATCATGAGGCCGGGTTTGGAATTGTTTGATTTGGTCTAATGTATGCTTGCTTCCTCTGACGAAATGTCGAGATGTCAAGTGTGGTGCTGCTGCCCAGATATCAGATATATTCTCATTCTGGTTGTGCCTAGCAGAGTAGCAGTCAAATTGCAAGACATTTGCACGATTTATGGTCCTTGCATCTTCTTATTTTTAGTTTTGCGTATTCGCCATTAATTACGGCAATTACTACGTACCACCCAGTTGATTTCCCCCAATTGCCACCCTTCATTGTTTCTGACAAATATCTGGAATCAGTCTGCAGTGTAGTTGTTGATAATGCTTGTTCATGGTGACATACTTAGCATATGCTCTTTCATACTCCCTCCGTCCCCAAAAGCTTGTCCTAAATTTGTCAAGATACAGATGTACCGTCCCAAAAGGCTTGTCTTAGATCTGTCTACATACAGATGTACCTAAACACATTTTAGTGTCACAGACATCCGTATTTAGATAAATGTAAGACAAGATTTGTGGGACGGAGGTAATACTTAGAAGATACGGCACCACACAAATTTTAGCCTTCTAGAGTCAGCATTCTTGTTACGTGAGCAAATCCTGAAGGGGACATCGTTGACGAGGTCTCTTAGTTACGGCACTTATATGTTGACGTTTCCTAAAGATTCCTGGAACATGTCAAATAAGTTCATTCTGTCTTACTTGCCTCAAATTTCGATCTTTGGGGCATTTATTCTTGAACCTGAGGTGTCACTTTGCGGCAGAGCACGTGTGTTCAGTTATTTGGTCGAGTGTCATTTGTTATTATCTGTTAATAACACTAAATTTGCCGCAGTCGATGGGAACTTCCCGCCACTAGTTTAGTGGACTAACAATTTAACTAATACTCACTTGTTCATTTTGCAGTGGCCATTCTAATAATATCTAGGAAGGCCACCACCAAAGACATTAGCAATTCTCAGAAATAATGGCAGAGATTGTGATTCTTCTAGCCATTAAAAAGATCGGAATCGCCTTGGCATGTAGAGCGGCAAACCAAGCCAACGTGCAGTTTGGGAAGTACAAAGCACAACTACAAGAGCTACATGGTAGTATGGGTCGTGTTGCGAGGGAGCTTCGCATAATGCATGATGTGCTCTGTCACATGGATATTCGAAACCGAGGTACAGAAAGTAGCACATGTGATGGAGGACATGGTGGATGAGTACTTATATCTAGTTGGTCAGGAACATGATATGGGCTCTTGTTTTTACCTGAAAAAGGGCTTCAGAAAATCCAGATCTCTGCTTTCTATGAACCAGTTAGCTTTCAAGGTGAAGGAAATAGAGAAAGACCTTAGTCACCTATCAGAGACAAACAAACGTTGGGTTCCCATGACAATCAGCGGGGCCACCAGCAGCTGTGATTACATTGTCAAGAGGGGCCAAGATCTAGCAAATATTTCACGTTCCCTTGATGAAGAAGATCTTGTGGGGGTGGATGAAAACAGAGAAAAACTTGAGCAGTGGTTGGCAGATGATGATTTGGAACGCTCGGTCATAGCGCTGCTTGGAATGGGAGGGCTTGGTAAAACAACTTTAGCTGCAAATGTCTACAGAAATGAGAGAAATAAATTCCAATGCCATGCCTGGGTCTCCATCTCTCAAACTTATTCTAGAGAAGCTGTCTTGAGGAATATATGCAAGGAACTTTTGAAAGATGATGTCAGTGTTCTATCTAAATCTGCAGCTATGGACATCACATGCCTTGAAGAGACGCTGAAGAGTTTTCTGGAGCAACGAAAGTACTTGATCATATTCGACGATGTTTGGACTCCAGAAACATTTGATGATTTGTCTAGGATGCTCATTCATAATGATAAGGGAAGTAGACTGATAATCACAACCAGGGAAGGCGATGTTGCTGCACTTGCCTCTCCACGACATATCTTAACACTAGAAGCTTTACCAGAAGATAAGGCATGGGATCTCTTTTGTAAAAATATATTTCCAAAAGAAACAAATCATGATTGTCATGCGGAGCTAAAGCCTTTGTCCAGAGAATTAGTTGGCAGGTGTAAAGGCTTGCCTCTTGCTATTGTGTCAGTTGCTGGCCTCTTGCGTGTGCGTGAGAAAACTGTGGAAGAATGGAGAAGAATAAATAACCAATTGAGCTGGGAGATAATTAATAATTCAAGGCTCGACCACATAAGGAATGTTTTGCATCTGAGCTTCATCTACCTTCCAACACACTTGAAAAGTTGTTTTTTGTACTGCAGCCTATTTCCAGAAGACTATCTTCTCAAAAGGAAACAACTTGTAAGGTTATGGATAGCAGAGGGGTTCATCGAGGGGAGGGGTGGAAGCACATTAGAAGAAGTAGCAGAAGGCTATCTGAAGGAGTTGGTTGATAGAAACATGCTACAACTTGTCGAGATGAACTCATTTGGTAGGATAAAAGAATTCAAAATGCACGATATATTACGTGAACTGGCAGTTGATTTGTGCCAGAAGAACTGTTTTGGCGTTACACAAGAGGCTAAATGTGAGGGGTCTCTTGAGATGGATGGACGCCGATTGATACTTGACAAAATAAACAATGATGTTCAACAGTCATTTTCTGGTTTACACCAACTTCGAAGTGTGATTACATCAGGCCATGGTAAGTCACCATTCACTCTACTACCTCTCCTATGCAAGGAGTCAAGATATATGACAGTGCTAGAATTAAGTGGTATACCCATCAAGAAGATTCCAGATGCTATTGGAGATCTTTTTAATCTCCGCCATTTGGGTTTGCGTAATTCAAAGGTGAAAATGCTCCCGAGGTCTGTTGAGAAGCTTTCAAATTTGTTGACAGTAGACCTTTGTAAATCTGACATACATGAGTTGCCTAGTGGGATTGTGAAACTTAAGAAGCTCAGGCACTTATTTGTTGAGAAAATAATGGATCCAGATTGGAGAAACATCAATCATCTCAGTGGTATGTGTATCCCCAATGGACTCGGGAATCTAACAAACCTGCAAACGCTACAAGCATTGCAAGTACAGGATGAGTCCCTTAGACATCTAGGGGAGCTGAGGCAACTGAAAAGCTTGAGGTTATTGAATGTGAAGGGAATCTACTGCGGACGCATCAGTGAATCTCTAGTTCAAATGCGGCATTTGTCCTTGCTATCTGTGAATGCAAGTGATGGAAATGAGGTTCTCTTGTTGAATGTTCTCCTGCCAAGCCTGCAAAAGCTAAGATTGAGAGGACGGCTAGCGGAAGGTGCGTTGGACGAGTCTCCTCTCTTCCAAGCTGTGGAAGGGCAGAATTTGTATGAATTAGTTCTATCTTGGTCACAGCTGACAGAAGACCCCTTGCCATCCCTTTCTCGGTTGTCAAGCTTGACGCGTCTACATTTCACTAGAGCATACACCGGAGAGCATTTGTCACTTCTCACGGGGTGGTTTCCCAAGCTAAAGGTTCTCTCTCTAACAGACCTGCCTAATTTGAAACGTCTAGAGATACAGCAAGGTGCCATGGGGTCCCTGGAACATTTATTCCTAATCAGACTCAGCAGCATGACCGAGGTCCCACCTGGCATTGAGTTCGTCATGCCCCTCGAGTATCTAGGCTTCCACGAAATCACGGGCGACTTCTTGTCATTGCTGCGCCATTGTTCTGCGATTCGAGGGACGCGGTTGAGGTACTCTCTGCGAGATTGAGCTACCACTGCTCTGGAAATGTGTGGGTACGTAAGCTAGCCACAAACCAGCCAACTGGTACCCCTATTTTTTTTTCTCTTTTAAGATGTTGATGTGATACGATGCTGGTTATGTAGGTGTCACCGGCCGGAAGGGAGATGCTTCCACTTTTGGGTTTCCTCTGTTTCTTCGAGATGGGCTACTGCACTTTCTGCTGTTAGTTCCACTTCTACTTATGGTGCTTCACTTCTGCTGCAACCGCCTGCATTTCGTAATGTGTTGATCGTGTGCTCGGTTGTCGGCTGTGCCTGTTAAGACGCGGGTGAGCTGTGTTTCCATGTTCAGACTACTGCAGCGCTTGCTGCGAGTCCCACATCCCGCTGTTGTTCGTGTGCTTGTCAAGTATGATAATATTTCCTGTTAGTTATTTCCCCTTGTGGCTTACAAATAAGGCGACAGTTACTGTAAGACCGAGATTGAGTCTTCTTTTCATATTGCATTTTCACGATACCATCCCTGAAGTATGTAGTGCTATTCGTGTGTGCTATTTCAGCTGCGGATGTTAAACTTAAAACACTTTGATTTGCGCTTAATAATGCTCGGGTATTCATTTCCGTTGTGATATGGCAACTGTCTTCAGTTTTTGCCGTTGTAGCTTGCTACCTTGTTCTGTTTTATATCTCTTATTTTGGATCTCTGCATGCATTTCCTTTTTGGATTACATTCCCTGTCTCCTTGAGCAATAATAATACATTGATGCAATGAGGACACACTGCCGGCTCTTGCTCGTGTCTACCACAATTGATGTCTGTTGCGGGAGGGATGATGCACCGAGCTGGTTGGGGTCGGTGACGATCATCATCTTTTGTAGGCAGTACCTATTGGGTGCATCTCGTATTCCTTATACTAGATAATGATGTGTGCCTTTTCTTGAGATAGGAGCAGTCGGTTAGCTAGAACCTACCACGACCCCTGACCCCCGAGCCGCTCCCGCGAGCGTCCTCGGGGGAAACCCTACCGCGCCGCCCCTCGTCCTCCCTCGTCGATCTCTCCCCCCGCCGCCACCGCACAGCGCCGCCGGGCAAAGACCGGCCGGCGTTGGTGGCGGCGGGGATCTTGCCCCTCTCCTCGTGGTTGGCGTCCGGCGCGGCATGAGACGGCGCTGGGCTGGGCAGGGCCCAGCGGCGCGGCGGAGGGCGTGCTGGGTGGCGGCGCCCCTGCCTGGCGGCGGTGTAGCTGCGGCTTGAGGCCCCTCCAACACGCGGCTGCGGCTTCTCTGGCGGCGGCGCGAGTTATCCCGGCGGCGGCTTGGCGGCGTGGCGCGGCGGAGCTCCAGCGATGACTCGGCGGCGGGCTGGAGGGCTAGGCGCCGTCCAGTGGTGCTGCCTCCGCGGCGGTTGCGGCTTGGGGCCCTTGACCCTGATCCGATCTGGATCTGGTGGTGCCTGGGTCTGGGCCATGGCGGCTGGCGAGGCATGGGATTCGTCGGGGCTTGTCGGCCTCTAGGCACCATGGGGGTGCCGGCGGCGACGCGTGCCCGGCGTGGTGACGCTGGTGGACGTGGTGGTCATCTTCTTCCTGAGATGGCCGGCCAGAGGCTTGGTGATCGGATCTCGAGATCCATCATCTTGTCCCGGCTGCGAGTAGGGGAGACATGGTTGCCGGTGAAAACCGAGCCGACGGCAGGTGATGGCGGCGTTCTCGCCGTTACCTTGATGGAGGCATCGTCGTGTAACTACTGTCGACCCACTCGTGCTGCTCCGGGGGAAACCCTAGGATCTGGTGTTCCAGATCGGACGATGGCGGCACTGCGGTGTCGTTTCTCTCTTGGGAGCATCGTTTGCGGAGCAGCGCTGGATGTCAGAGGCAGGAGGTGGAGTGGCTTCGTCACGGAGCTTTGGTGATGATGTCAAGTCATGCCTGACCGACAGGTGCTACGCTTTTCTCACGCCTGGTCGGCAGGTGCTACGCACGACAGATCTTCCAAGGACTTCAAGCTGTGTCGGCTGGTGATACCTGGCAGCATGGCGCTGAGGTGTATGAGTGGCGACCGCGACGTGCTCAGCTGTTTGCGCGCAGGGAGGAGGTGCCGTTTGGCGCTGTGGTGGTGTCGACGATAGCTAGACCGAGCAAGGTTGATGTCAGTACAGTTATGAAGATAGAGCGGTGGCAGTTGGCGGCGGCGGCATCTGAGTGCACGCCGGACCGGTGAGACCCATGCCCGGCAGGCGTCCTGGATGGGATCTCAGGTCTTAGATGTTAGGTTTGGCTGCGATGTCTGTTTGGTATTAGGCCCAGGCTATCTGCGCCCCTTCATCAGCTGGATAGAGGTGCTTAGACGGCGGCTTTAGTCTTACTGTTGTATTACTTTGTAAGGTCTTGTGAGAATAATTAATAAAGTGGCCGTATCCATCGTCCAGATGCAGAGACCGGGGTCATCCTCCTTTTCTAAAAAAAAGCTAGAATCCACCGCGGAAATGGGTAGGCATGTATATGGAAGTGCATCTCAGGACACTGTGCATGTGTCACAGACTGTTAACATGCTTCTCGATGCCACTCGTTCCGAAGAAGCAAAGCAAAACAATTTTCTGCCTCCGCTTGGTCATCTAGGACACTCATGCGTTCTCGCCGAGAGAGGATTGAGCCCGTGGTGTCACATGACTAAAAAAGAGAAGCATTTATAGATGTAGAATAGCAAGGAAGCGTTGCAAAAAAAGCAAGGAAAATTATGAGAGGTGGAAACATTTAAGAGCCTAGCTGCACATAAATAATTGATGGTACTGCTCCGTCAAAACTTTACGAGAGACTTTGGGCATACTAGCACAAATGCCCGTGCGTTGCAACGGGAGACATTGTCAAAAAAAAAAAAATTATGTCAGCAAGTCTCTTCGGTTTCATCAATGTAGTTTTCCGTCCATCTTTATAATTGTTCACCACTTAATTAGCGCATATAGGGCAGCATATTCCTTCATTCCTTCCTGTTGCGGGACTCATTCTCTTCTTCTCGCGTCATCATCCTCATTCCCTACTTATTGATTCACAAGCCGATTTATTGGGTCTATCGATAACTGGTAACTTCAAGACATATATAAATTGATGGTTTTGGTTAGAAGGAGGCGAGGTGACACTATTTATTTAATGATAATAGGAAGAGCGACTTAGTGAGTTGTATTATTTTCCAGAAACAACACAACATAAGTTATGTAATTGCAATCGATCTAGTCAGAGCATATGTTACAAAGAAAACGCTAAGTGTTTTGTGCATTTTTTTCTACTGTCCAATCAAAAAATAAATTGTGACAGGCCATGGCCCAAAGCATGCCCAGCCCAGTTGGTTTCCAGTGCCTGCACGAGCACGCACGCATGCGGCTCGGCGACCGACCCCTCAAAAAAAATACGGCTCGGCAGCCAGTGTTAACACACATGGATGTAGCCGGCCAACGCGTGCATGTATGCGGCTCGGTAGACAGCAGCACGCGGAGGCGGCGCCCATGCAACTCGCATGCTCTCGCGCTTGCATGCCACCCGTTGCCGTGATGCATGCATGAGCCCACTCTCTTTTTCTTATTATTTTAGGACGCCAATAACTGCCACACGTGTTGCGCGTTAAGAGATCTGCCTACATGTTTTGTGTGGTGTTCAAGAGGACCAGCCCACAGGCCTGTATGTTGGCAAAACAACTAGCACCCACATGCCTCTTTTTTCCCCTTCCGGTCCCTCTTACACGCGTGCGTGGGGCGAAATAGATAACGCCCACACGCCCGGTACGTCAGGCCTCGTACCTCGTAGTCCCGCATGCCTCACGTGACACTTTACCGCGCGCCCGCAGTTGCCATGGGTCGGACCCTCGTCCATGTTCGTTTAAGTGCAGTTGCCATGTCACTGAACTACGGTTGCCATGTCGGACAACTACAGTTGCCATGTTTTCTCAACTGCAGTTGCCATCTCAGGTCAAAGTTCCAGATTGCCATTTTTTGGACAACTACAGCTGTTGCCATGTGTGGTCTGGTCTACTGCAATTGCCATGATTTCAAAACCTTAGGAGTTGCCCCCTACTAACACTAGGCAGTTGCCATGTAGCACTACAAAAAAGGCATGGCAAAAAAACATGTTGGGGTAAAAGAAAGAGTTGCCATGTGCTCACAAGCACGCTAAGGCAGTTGCCATGTAAAAAAAAAGAGTTGTCATCTGCTTACGTGCACGCTAGAGCAGTTTGCCATGTATCATGCAAAACATATGGCAACTGACATGTTCGGATAAAAAAAAGAGCGAGTTGCCATTTGCTTGCAATCACACTAGGGCAGTTGCCATGTACACTGGAAAACGCATGGCAACTGGCAGCTTGGGTGTGGGAGAGAAGGCGGGCGTGTGGGCGAGATGGCAAACGCCCACACACCAACCCTTGTGCGTGACTGAAAACTGGTGTGTGGGCGAACTGCTAAACGCCCACACACCGGCCCCTCCGTGTGGTAAAACATATGTGTGGGCGACCTCTCTCACACACCACACACACGAGTTGTCCTACGTGACATACAAAATCAGCTAATTCGTGCCAAGATTCGTGCAGAAGTTATTGGACGGTGATGGAGGCGTGTGGATGAGTTGGCTAACCCCCACACGTGTGGGCGTTACACTTTTCATTATTTTATGGTTTAGCCGTGATGCATGCACACTCACCAGCCCGTCTACGCCTCTCGCGCGGCTGTCATCTGGCCCGACGTACTGCTCTGTGTCGCCTCATCCTACCGCTCTGTATCGCTCCACCCAACCTTATCTTCTCGGCCAGCACCTCTCATCCTCGTCTCTCCCCCACTCGTTCTTCTCCATCCCACAACGCCCCCTCCCCCCCCCCTCCAGCTATGGATGCAGATGGCATCAAGGCCACCACCGGGCCTCCCGACTCCTCTTTCCTCCACGGGCTCAGCTCTGCGCCCGCCCAATCCCTCGCGCACGCCCGACCCACACCGGCTCCAGCGCCTCTCCTTCTCCTTCTTCATGTCTCCTTCTCACCGTCTTAGCCTTTTTGCCTTGTTCACGCAGGGAGCACAAAAGGAGTCTCGCCTGTGCAAGCGGATCCGGCTGCCCTCGACAGTCCCCGACCTCGTCTACTCCTCCCGTCGCCGGATTTGACGCGCCTCCCGCCGGATCCGTCCGGATCGGACTCGTCTACTCCTCCCCGTGGCCGGATTTGACGTGCCGCCGCCGGATCCGCCTCCATCGGATCGGATCCGGCTGCCCTCGACCGTCCCTGGCCTCGTCTGCTCCTCCGGATCTGCCTCCACCGGACCGGATCCGTCCGGATTCGACTGCCCTCGACCGTCTCCGTTCCACTTCTGATTATTCTCACCTCTGTTTCCTGATTTTTGTGGTCGCTTGTTGAATAATCAATGTGTACCTATATGAACTGGTGAGGTTAGTAGGTGTAATTAAGCGATGTAAACATACATGACGATGGATGACTTAAATCCGGACTGCGGATTAATTAGCGTAAACTCCAGGGTGTTTTATGTAAACTGCATGAAAACGGTTCGTTCTGATTTAGCCATGTACTACGGGTTAATTAATGAAAAAGGCAGGGATGTTTTTGTAAATAACGCGACGGACGACCAGAAGCCGTCGCTGCTTTATTAGTAGGTAGAGATGATAGGTAGGCTGCATCAACCAATCAGGCATGTCACATGCAAGCTATGGCTGTTTGGTTGCCTGTATGCACCCATCATATATTAAGACTACTTGGAACTTATTCCCCTCCATAATTGATTGATCAATATGAGAAGTCGGCCAAAAATACACAAAACAAGCTAGACTTTCCCAGTTAAACTACACCAGAAACACAACAGCATTTGCAGAGATGCCACCCTGACTTCCAGATACACCATGATACCCTACGCAACATTCCGACACCACCTTCATGAGGCATGAGCCACCGTTTCTTCAAGATGCTTCCACTTTTGGGTTTCCTCTGTTTCTTCAAGATGGACTACTGCACTTTTTGCTGTTAGTTCTACTTCTACTTATGGTGCTTCACTTCTGCTGCAAGTGTCTGCATTTGGTAATGCTAGTGTTGATCGTGTGCTCGGTTGACGGGTGTGACAATGTTGCCTATTGCTCAATTCCGTCTGTGATTGTTAAGACTGCAGTGAGCTTTGAGTCCCACATCCCGCTGTTGTTCGTGTGCTTGTCAAGTATGATAATATTTGCTGGTAGTTATTTCCCCTTGTGGCTTACAAATAAGGCGACAGTTACTGTAAGACTGAGACTGAGTCTTCTTTTCATTCAGACTAATTGCATTTTCACGATACCATCCCTGAAGTATGTACTGCTATTCGTGTGTGCTATTCACCTGCGGATGTTAAACTTAAGGGTCCGTGTATATAACACCTAGATGTGAGATAATATCTGATATTGTGACATCTTATTTGTTTTTGTTTTTTCGACTGGACTGTGACAAAAATAAAAAACCTTATGTAGGAATTGAACTCGGGACATCGTGCAGTCAACCAGAGCACCTACAACTCCAACCAATGCATGCTACTAACATAAAGCAAACGGGAAACTCTATAAGAACATAGCACATCGTCCAGATTAGTGGACATGTTTGAAATTTTCTGAAACCTTTTTTACAGATTGTGATTTTTTTAAATGTCGAATATATTTTTAAAAGTCAAACAATTTTAAATTTTTGAAAATTCAAATTTGGATAAACTTTATAATCCTGATTTTATTATTGAAGATGTGGATAATTTTTGAAAATCCCCGAGCAATTTTTAGAGTGTGGACACTTTTGAAGATTCCAAACATTTTTTTAAAAACAAGAATAAAAATATTCTATTTTATTTTGATAATAAACTTTCAATAAAAATTGGTTTGCATTGTTTAAAAATGTTGACATTTTAAAAATGTTCATGCATTTCAAAAGAATGTTTTGTGATGTTTAAAAAATATATTATATACAATGGAAAAGAATCTTAACATCCAAGGAATGTTCGTGACAATTTTTAAAAGAAACTTCACGCATTTAAAAAACATGACTTTTTTAGAATTCTTTTTATGCAATGTAAATAAAATGTTCGCATAATAATTTTTGAAAGTTTCATACCATTGAGAAAAATGAACAGTAGGAATTTGAAAAATGTTTACCATGTATTCTAAAAATGCTTGGGTCTATATTTAAAAAAAATATCCATCATGTATTTCAAAAAATGTTCAATGTGTGTAAAAAATGTTCACCGTGTATATAGAATAATATGCATTGTGTATTACCAAAGTGGACATGTATTTGCAAAAAAAATACAACTATATAGGGGTACCGGGTTGGGGATGAGTTGCATGCCGAGCGTGGATATGCAATTATGTCGGGCATGAGTTGCATGTTTGGCTTGGACATGCAACTGGGTCCGATGGATTTACATGTTGGGGTTGGACATGGAACTAGCTAGGGTTCGGGGCAAGTTGCGTGTTGAAAAAAAGCGCAAACTTGGTTGTGAGTCAAGGGGCGGGCTTGCAACTGGGAGAACTACGAGGTGAGTTGCGAGTTGTGGATGGACTTACAACTAGGACAACTACAAACTATGAGACCAGTTGCGAGTCAACGGTCGACTAGCAACTGGGATAAAACAAATTATGTTCCCAGTTGCGAGTCAAGGATGGACTTGCAACTAGGATTAAAGACAAAAACACATGCCTAGTTGCGAGTCAAGGGTGGGCTTGCAACTGGGATAAAATAAACTACGATCCTAGTTGCGAGTTGAGGGTGGACTTGTAACTGAGACAAGTATATAACTGTGATACAAGTTGCGAGTTAGGGTGGACTTGCAACTGAGATGAAAAACAAAACACATCCCGGTTGTGAGTCGAAGGTGGACTTGCAACTGGGACAATAACAAACTATTGGCCCAGTTGCGAGTCGAGGGTGAACTTGCAACTGGGACAAGAACAAACTATGGGCCCAGTTGCGAGTCGAGGGTGGACTTGCAACTAGGCCAACAACAAACTGTGCTCCCAATTGCGAGTCGAGGATGTACTTGCAATTAAGACAACTACGGTACAATGACCAATTGCGAGTCAAGGGTGGACTTGCAACTGGGATGAAACAAACTATGCTCTCAATTGTGAATCAAGGGTGGACTTGCAACTGGATGAAAAATAAAAGACATGCCTAGTTGCGAGTCGATGGTGGACTTGCAACTCGCAGAACTATCAGGTCAATTGTGATGTGAACTTGCAACTAGGTCAACTATGAAACTCCGAGGCCAGTTGCGAGTTAAGGGTCGACTTGCAACTGGGATGAAACAAACTACAATTTCAGTTGTGAGTTAATGGTTGACTTGCAACCAGGACAAAAAAAGTGAAGGAAATATGCCCTAGAGGCAATAATAAAGTTGTTATTTATATTTCCTTATATCATGATAAATGTTTATTATTCATGCTAGAATTGTATTAACCGGAAACTTAGTACATGTGTGAATACATAGACAAAACAGAGTGTCCCTAGTATGCCTCTACTTGACTAGCTCGTTAATCAAAGATGGTTAAGTTTCCTGACCATAGACATGTGTTGTCATTTGATCAACGAGATCACATCATTAGAGAATGATGTGATGGACAAGACCCATCCGTTAGCTTAGCATTATGATCGTTTAGTTTTATTGCTATTGCTTTCTTCATGACTTATACATATTCCTCTGACTATGAGATTATGCAACCCCCGAATACCGGAGGAACACTTTGTGTGCTATGAAACGTCACAACGTAACTGGGTGATTATAAAGATGCTCTACAGGTGTCTCCGAAGGTGTTTGTTGAGTTGGCATAGATCAAGATTAGGATTTGTCACTCCGTGTATCGGAGAGGTATCTCTGGGCCCTCTTGGTAATGCACATCACTATAAGCCTTGCAAGCAATGTGACTAATGAGTTAGTTACGGGATGATGCATTATGGAACGAGTAAATAGAGCTGCCGGTAACAAGATTGAACTAGGTATGATGATACCGACGATCGAATCTCGGGCAAGTAACATACCGATGACAAAGGGAATAACGTATGTTGTTATGCGGTTTGACCGATAAAGATCTTCGTAGAATATGTAGGAGCCAATATGAGCATCCAGGTTCCACTATTGGTTATTGACCGGAGATGTGTCTCGGTCATGTCTACATAGTTCTCGAACCCGTAGGGTCCACACGCTTAACGTTCGATGACGATTTGTATTATGAGTTATGTGATTTGATGACCGAATTTTGTTCGGAGTCCCAAATGAGATCACAGACATGGCGAGGAGTCTCGAAATGGTCGAGAGGTAAAGATTAATATATTGGACGAAGGTATTTGAACACCGGAATGGTTTCGGAGAGGTTCAGATATTTTTCGGGGTATTGAGGGGTTACCGGAACCCCCCGGGGAAGTATTGTTGGGCCTTCATGAACCTTAGTGGAAAGGAGAGAAGGGCCTCAAGGGGTGGCCGCGCCCCCCTCCCATGGCAAGTCCTAATTGGACTACGGAGGGGGGGGCCCCCCCCTCTTTCCTTCTCCCTCTCCTCCTCCTTCCCTCTCTCCCCCTCTTGGAAAAGGAAGGGGAGTCCAACTAGGATTGGGAATCCTAGTTGGACTCCCTCTATGGCGCGCCCCTCCTTGGCCGACCTCCTCCTCCCCCCTCCTTTATATACGTGGGCAGGGGGCACCCCAAAGCACAACAGACAATCTCTTAGCCGTGTGTGGTGCCCCCCTCCACAGTTTAACACCTCGGTCATATCGTCGTAGTGCTTAGGCGAAGCCCTGTGCCGGTAACTTCATCATCACCGCCGCCACGCCGTCGTGCTGACAGAACTCTCCCTCATCCTCAATTGGATCGAGAGCTCGAGGGACGTCATCGTGCTGAACGTGTGCTGAACACGGAGGTGCCATATGTTTGGTACTTGGATCGGTTGAATCGTGAAGACGTTCGACTACATCAACCACACGTTACTAAACGCTTCTGCTTTCGGTCTACGAGGGTACGTGGACACATTCTCCCGTCTTGTTGCTATGCTTCTCCTAGATAGATCTTGCGTGATCGTAGGAATTTTTTTGAATTACTACGTTCCTGAACAGTGGCATCCGAGCCAGGTCTATGTGTAGATGTTATATGCACGAGTAGAACACAAAGAGTTGTGGGCGATAATAGTCATATTGCTTACCACCAACGTCTTACTTTGATTCGGCAGTATTGTTGGATGAAGCGGCCCGGACCGACATTACATGACCGCGTTCATGAGACTGGTTCTACCGACGTGCTTCGCACACAGGTGGCTGGTGGGTGTCAATTTCTCCAACTTTAGTTGAATCGAGTTTGACTACGGCCGGTCCTTGTTGAAGGTTAAAACAACACACTTGACGAAAAATCGTTGTGGTTTTGATGCGTAGGTAAGAACGGTTCTTGCTAGAAGCCCGTAGCAGCCATGTAAAACTTGCAACAATAAAGTAGAGGACGTCTAACTTGTTTTTGCAGGGCATGTCGTGACGTGATATGGTCAAGACGTGACGAGATATAAATTGTTGTATGAAATGTAATTGCTTTACTTTATCACTAAGCGGTAGCGATAGTCGTAGAAGCAATAGTTGGCGAGACGACAACTACGCTACGATGAAGATCAAGGTGTCAAGCCGGTGACGATGGAGATCATGACGGTGCTTTGGAGATGGAGATCAAAGGCACAAGATGATGATGGCCATATCATGTCACATATATTGATTGCATGTGATGTTTATCCTTTATGCATCTTATTTTGCTTAGTACGGCGGTAGCATTATAAGATGATCCCTCACTAAATTTCAAAGTATAAGTGTTCTCCCTGAGTATGCACCGTTGCGACAGTTCGTCGTGCCGAGACACCACGTGATGATCGGGTGTGATAAGCTCTACGTTCACATACAACGGGTGCAAGCCAGTTTTGCACATGCAGAATACTCGGGTTAAACTTGACGAGCCTAGCATATGCAGATATGGCCTCAGAATACTGAGACCGAAAGGTCGAACGTGAATCATATAGTAGATATGATCAACATAGTGATATTCATCATTGAAAACTACTCCATCTCACGTGATGATTGGACATGGTTTAGTTGATATGGATCATGTGATCATTTAGATGACTAGAGGGATGTCTATCTAAGTGGGAGTTCTTAAGTAATATGATTAATTGAACTTTAATTTATCATGAACTTAGTACCTGATAGTTTTTGCATATCTATGTTGTTGTAGATCAATGGCCTGTGCTGCCGTTCCCTTGAATTTTAATGTGTTCCTAGAGAAAGCTAAGTTGAAAGATGATGGTAGCAACTACACGGACTAGGTCCGTAACTTGAGGATTATCTAGGTGTGCCACCCCCCAGCAACTGCACACATTGTGAATGTCTGGCAATCGCGTGTTGATGACTACTCGATAGTTCAGTGTCCCATGCTTTATGGCTTAGAATAGGGACTTCAAAGACGTTTTGAACATCATGGAGCATATGAGATGTTCCAGGAGTTGAAGTTAGTATTTCAAGCAAATACCCGAGTTGAGAGATATGAAGTCTTGTATGTGCATCTAGTGCCCCTTAGTGATTTTGGTGTATTGAAGACTTATAGGTTAAGGGACTAATGTGTTTATGAGTGTACACAGGTCTATAAGTCTATGAGGAGTTTGATATTTACAGAGAAAGTCGACCCCTAAAAATGAATGTCTTCGACTAAAGACTTTGGATTTTTGAAGACTTTGAAAGTGAAGAAATTGGTGTGACCTTGAAGACTTGGTATTCATTCGAGGAACATGAAGCGTGAAGACTTTTGTTTTCGTAGTTTCATTTTCTCTTTCTTGAGTCATAGGAAACACCGTACTGTTAAAGGGGGTCGAGGAAATACTAAGGAAAAATTTCCAAGTGATGCTCAACTCAAAATCCTACACCTACCAATCCCTTCGAGTGAAGCCATTAGAAATCTCATACAGTTCAGTCAATTTCTTCAGTGACAGAGACGAAGTTCTTCTGGTCTCTGAGGAATTTGTTCTGACCGAGGAGTTAGGAATTCGCCAGTGCGGGTTGCCTACACAGTGAGGAACATGATAGCCCTGAGGAATTTGATAGTAAAATTTCCGACCGTTGTTGTGCTATGCGCCAGCTGTCCCAAAATATCTACCCATCTAACGGTCATATCATTGAAGGGCATTTATGTCTTATCATGTCGGGCCGCTCCCTAGGCTATAAATAGCCGCCCCCTACAACCACTAGCTGGTTGGCTGCTCCGAGAGAAACTGACACTTGTGATTTGAGAGCATCCTATCCTCCGAGGACTTTGAGCAAAAATCATCAAGTGAGTAAAACCCAAACCCAAACACCTACAAACCCAAAGTGATTGAGCATCACTAAAGAGATTGATCCTGCATGGATCTGACGCTTGTTACCTTTGAAGACTGTGCATCTTCCAGACGGTTAGGCGTCATGGTCTAGAGCATCCAAGAGAAAATTGTGGACGCCGAGTGACCGAGTTTGTGAAGGTTTGGAAGTCACCTGAAGACTTACCACGAGTGATTGGGCGAGGTCTGTGTGACCTTAGATCAAGGGGAATACGGTGGGGACTAAGTGTCCTGGACTGTGTGTTCAGGACTGGGTCTCCGGGACTGTGTGTCCTCAGGTTTGAATACCTAGCCGCCCTAACCAGATGTACAACTGTCACAACAGTTGGAACTGGTCTACCAAATCATTGTCTTCACCAAGCTTACTGGTTCTATTTCCTCAACTCTTTCATTTCCTCATTACTGTGTTGTGTGCCTGTTCATATCTGTTCGAAGACTTTGACTGAAGACTTTCTCAATTTCTTCAGTTCAATTTGTTCAGTCTGTTTGTCTTCATCCTGTGTATCCTGTTTACGCTTTCTGTACTCCATGCTTATTTTCATTTCATCATGATGACCATGCTTATGCTCTGTTATGTTTGCATCTGAGTACTTATTCCGCTGCAAGTAGTTCTTCGCTTAGGAATTTCCTCACCCTGAAATTCCTCAGTGAAGAATTCATATAAATCGCCTATTCACCCCTCCTCTAGTCGACTTAACGCACTTTCAAGTCTCCAACAAGTTCTATAGCTACAAAATGGAGGAGAATAGTTTTGTCAGTGAACACATACTCAGAATGTCTGGGTACCACAACCACTTGACTCAGCTGGGAGTTAATCTTCCTGATGATAATGTCATTGACAGAGTTCTTCAATCACTGCCACCAAGCTACAAAGGCTTTGTGATGAACTATAATATGCAAGGGATGAACAAGACGATTCCCGAGCTCTTCGCGATGCTAAAGGCTGCGGAGGTAGAAATCAAGAAGGAGCATCAAGTGTTGATTGTTAACAAGACCACTATTTTCAAGAAAAAGGGCAAAGGGAAGAAGAGGAACTTCAAGAAGAACGGCAAGCAACTTGCTGCTCAAGGGAAGAAGCCCAAGTTTGGACCTAAGCCTGAAACTGAGTGCTTGTACTACAAAGGGATTGGTCACTGGAAGCGGAACTGCCCTACGTATTTGGCGGATAAGAAGGATGGCAAAGTGGAAAGTATATTTGATATACATGTTATTGATGTGTACCTTATTAATGCTCGTAGTAGCGCATGGGTATTTGATACTGGTTCTGTTGCTTATATTTGCAACTCGAAATAGGGGCTACGGATTAAATGAATATTGGCTAAGGACGAGGCGACGATGCGCGTGGGAAATGGTTCCAAGTCTATGTGATCGCCGTCGGCACGCTACCTCTACATCTACCGTCGGGATTAGTTTTAGACCTAAATAATTGTTATTTGGTGCCAGCGTTGAGCATGAACATTATATCTGGATCTTGTTTAATGTGAGACGGTAATTCATTTAAATCAGAGAATAATGGTTGTTCTATTTATATGAGTAATATCTTTTATGGTCATGCACCCTTGATGAGTGGTCTATTTTTATTGAATCTCGATTATAGTGATACACATATTCATAGTATTGAAGCCAAAATATGCAAAGTTAATAATGATAGTGCAACTTATTTGTGGCACTGCCATTTAGGTCATATTGGTGTGAAGCGCATGAAGAAACTCTATGCAGATGGGCTTTTGGAATCACTTGATGCTTGTGAACCATGCCTCATGGGCAAGATGACTAAGACTCCGTTCTCTGGAACAATGGAGCGAGCAACTAACTTGTTGGAAATAATACATACTGATGTATGCGGTCCGATGAGTGTTGAGGCTTGCGGTGGGTATCGTTATTTTCTGACATTCACAGATGATTTGAGCAGATATGGGTACATCTACTTAATGAGACATAAGTCTGAAACATTTGAAAAGTTCAAAGAATTTCAGAGTGAAGTGGAAAATCATCGTAACAAGAAAACAAAGTTTCTATGATCTGGTCGTGGAGGTGAATATTTGAGTTATGAGTTTGGTCTTCATTTGAAACAATGTGGAATAGTTTCACAACTCACGCCACCTGGAACACCGCAACATAATGGTGTGTCCGAACGTCGTAACCGTACTTTATTAGGTATGGTGCGATCTATGATGTCTCTTACCGATTTACCACTATCGTTTTGGGGTTATGCTTTAGAGACGGCTGCATTCACGTTAAATAGGGCACCATCTAAATCCGTTGAGACGACACCATATGAACTGTGGTTTAGCAAGAAACCTAAGTTGTCATTTCTTAAAGTTTGGGGCTACGATGCTTATGTGAAAAAGCTTCAACCTGATAAGCTCGAACCCAAATCGGAGAAATGTGTCTTCATAGGATACCCAAAGGAGACTGTTGGGTACACCTTCTATCACAGATCCGAAGGCAAGATGTTCGTTGCTAAGAATGGATCCTTTCTAGAGAAGGAGTTTCTCTCGAAAGAAGTGAGTGGGAGGAAAGTAGAACTTGATGAGGTAATTGTACCTTCTCCCGAATTGGAAAGTAGTTCATCACAGAAATCAATTCTAGTGATTCCTACACCAATTAGTGAGGAACTTAATGATGATGATCATGAAACTTCAGATCAAGTTACTGCTGAACCTCGTAGGTCAACCAGAGTACGGTCCGCACCAGAGTGGTACAATAATCCTATTCTGGAGGTCATGTTACTAGACCATGACGAGCCTACAAACTATGAGGAAGCGATGATGAGCCCAGATTTTGCGAAATGGCTTGAGGCCATGAAATCTGAGACGTGATCCATGTATGAGAACAAAGTGTGGACTTTGGTTGACTTGCCCGATGATCGGCAAGCCATAGAAAATAAATGGATCTTCAAGAAGAAGACTGACGCTGACGGTAATGTTACTATCTACAAAGCTCGACTTGTTGCGAAAGGTTTTCGACAAGTTCAAGGAGTTGACTACGATGAGACCTTCTCACCCGTAGCGATGCTTAAGTCTGTCCGAATCATGTTAGCAATTGCCGCATTTTACGATTATGAAATTTGGCAAAAGGATGTCAAAACTGCATCCTTAATGGATATCTTAAAGAAGAGTTGTATATGATGCAACCAGAAGGTTTTGTCGATCCTAAAGGTGCTAACAAAGTGTGCAAGTTCCAGCGATACATTTATGGACTGGTGCAAGCCTCTCAGAGTTGGAATATACGATTTGATAGTGTGATCAAAGCATATGGTTTTATACAGACTTTTGGAGAAGTCTGTATTTACAAGAAAGTGAGTGGGAGCTCTGTAGCATTTCTAATATTATATGTGGATGACATATTGTTGATTGGAAATAATACAGAATTTCTGGATAGCATAAAAGGATACTTGAATAAGAATTTTTCTATGAAAGAGTGAAGCTGCTTACATATTGGGCATCAAGATATATAGAGATAGATCAAGACGCTTAATTGGACTTTCACAAAGCACATACCTTGATAAAGTTTTGAAGAAGTTTAAAATGGATCAGTCAAAGAAAGGGTTCTTGCCTGTGTTACAAGGTGTGAAGTTGAGTCAGACTCAATGCCCGACCACTGCAGAAGATAGAGAGAAAATGAAAGTCATTCCCTATGCCTCAGCCATAGGTTCTATCATGTATGCAATGCTGTGTACCAGACCTGATGTGTGCCTTGCTATAAATTTAGCAGGGAGGTACCAAAGTAATCCAGGAGTGGATCACTGGACACCGGTCAAGAACATCCTGAAATACCTGAAAAGGACTAAGGATATGTTTCTCGTTTATGGAGGTGACAAAGAGCTTGTCGTAAATGGTTACGTCGATGCAAGCTTTGACACTGATCCGAATGAGTCTAAGTCACAAACCGGATACGTATTTATATTGAATGATGGAGCTATCAGTTGGTGCAATTCTAAACGGAGCGTCGTGGCGGGATCTACGTGTGAAGCGGAGTACATAGTTGCTTCGGAAGCAGCAAATGTAGGAGTCTTGATGAAGGAGTTCATATCCGATCTAGGTGTAATACCTAGTGCATCGGGTCCAATGAAAATCTTTTGTGACAATACTGGAGCAATTGCCTTGGCGAAGGAATTCAGATTTCACAAGAAAACCAAACACATCAAGAGACGCTTCAATTCCATCCATGATCTAGTCAAGGAGGGAGACATGGAGATTTGCAAGATACATACGGATCTGAATGTTGCACACCCGTTGACTAAGCCTCTTCCACGAGCAAAACATGATCAGCACCAAGACTCCATGGGTGTTAGAATCATTACTATGTAATCTAGATTATTGACTCTAGTGCAAGTGGGAGACTGAAGGAAATATGCCCTAGAGGCAATAATAAAGTTGTTATTTATATTTCCTTATATCATGATAAATGTTTATTATTCATGCTAGAATTGTATTAACCGGAAACTTAGTACATATGTGAATACATAGACAAAACAGAGTGTCCCTAGTATGCCTCTACTTGACTAGCTCGTTAATCAAAGATGGTTACGTTTCCTGACCATAGACATGTGTTGTCATTTGATCAACGGGATCACATCATTAGAGAATGATGTGATGGACAAGACCCATCTGTTAGCTTAGCATTATGATCGTTTAGTTTTATTGCTATTGCTTTCTTCATGACTTATACATATTCCTCTGACTATGAGATTATGCAACTCCCGAATACCGGAGGAACACTTTGTGTGCTATCAAATGTCACAACATAACTGGGTGATTATAAAGATGCTCTACAGGTGTCTCCGAAGGTGTTTGTTGAGTTGGCATAGATCAAGATTAGGATTTGTCACTCCATGTATCGGAGAGGTATCTCTGGGCCCTCTCGGTAATGCACATCACTATAAGCCTGGCAAGGAATGTGACTAATGACTTAGTTATAGGATAATGCATACGGAACGAGTAAAGAGACTTACCGGTAATGAGATTGAACTAGGTATGATGATACCGACGATCGAATCTCGGGCAAGTAACATACCGATGACAAAGGGAATAACGTATGTTGTTATGCGGTTTGACCGATAAAGATCTTCGTAGAATATGTAGGAGCCAATATGAGCATCCAGGTTCCGCTATTGGTTATTGACCGGAGATGTGTACCGGTCATGTCTACATAGTTCTTGAACCCGTAGGGTCCGCACGCTTAATGTTCGATGATGATTTGTATTATGAGTTATGTGATTTGATGTCCGAAGTTTGTTTGGAGTCCCGGATGAGATCACGAACATGACGAGGAGTCTCAAAATGGTCGAGAGGTAAAGATTGATATATTGGACGATGGTATTCGGACACCGGAATGGTTTCGGAGAGGTTTGGATATTGTTCGGGGTACCGAGGGGTTACCGGAACCCCCCGGGGAAGTATTGGGCCTTAGTGGAAAGGAGAGAAGGGCCGCAAGGGGTGGTCGCACGCCCCCCATGGCAAGTCTGAATTGGACTAGGGAGGGGGCGGCGCCCCCCTCTTTCCTTCTCCCTCTCCTCCTCCTTCCCTCTCTCCCCCTCTTGGAAAAGAAAGGGGAGTCCAACTAGGATTGGGAATCCTAGTTGGACTCCCCCTATGGCACGGCCCTCCTTGGCCGACCTCCTCCTCCCCCCTCCTTTATATACGTGGGCAGGGGGCGCCCCAAAGCACAACAGACAATCTCTTAGCCGTGTGCGGTGCCCTCCTCCACAGTTTAACACCTTGGTCATATCGTCGTAGTGCTTAGGTGAAGCCCTGCGCCGGTAACTTCATCATCACCGTCGCCACACCGTCGTGCTGACGGAACTCTCCCTTGTCCTCAACTGGATCAAGAGCTCGAGGGACGTCATCGTGCTGAACGTGTGCTGAACACGGAGGTGCCGTACGTTCGGTACTTGGATCGGTTGAATCGTGAAGACGTTCGACTACATCAACCACGTTACTAAACGCTTCCGCTTTCGGTCTACGAGGGTATGTGGACACACTTTTCCGTCTCGTTGCTATGCTTCTCTTAGATAGATCTTGCGTGATCGTAGGAATTTTTTTGAATTACTGCGTTCCCCAACAAAAAGGCCGGCTCCCAGTTGCGAATGGAGGGTGGACTCGCAAGTGGGAAAAAATGGGCCGGACCCTAGTTGCAAGTCGAGGGTGGGATTGCAGTCGGGGAAAAAATCAGGCTGTAGGTGGGAGTCGATTATGGACTTGCAACTAAAAAAAGGTCAGCCCCCTAGATGCGAGTCGAGGATGGACCTGCAACTGGGACAAAAAAAGTCGAACCCCACTTGCGAGTCAAGTGTGGACTTGCAACTGGGACAAAAAAATGTTGACCCCAGTTGCGAGTCGAAGGTGGACATGAAACTAGGAAAAAAAAATATTGGGTCGTAGTTGTGAGTCAAGGCTGGACTTGCAACGGATACCAAAATATGTCGGGCCGAGTTGCATGTCGATGGTTTACTTGCAATTGTGACAATAAAAAAAAGATGGGCTCCAGATTGCATGTCGATGGTTGACTTGTAACCAGGATAAAAAAAATAAAAAGGGACATCTCAGTTAGGAGTACACTTGCAGGAAAGACAGAAAACAGTTTGGACCAAGATACATGTCGGTGATCAACTTGCAACTAGAACAAAAAAAATAAAAGAGACGAGCTTCTTACATATTACGGTTAGATTTGTAAACACAAATAAAAACAAGAAATGGGTTGTTGCCCCAGAGAGAGAGAGAGCGCTTGTCTCTTCGACTTATACATAAATTCTTTCTCTTCAACTATGACACGGAAAAAAATAGACCACGAACTTTGGCTCCAAAAAGGAAGACGCACGGTGCGATGGATCACAAAATGAATAACGACGAGCGACACCGGACGCGCGGGACAAAACAACCCCGATCAAAGAATTACACAAAATTTATAACGATGGATAAAATGGAATGAAACTTAGATGAGACATCACACTCATCTATATGAGTTTTAGCAATTCCGATACATGATTTACTATTCCATGGACACGTCGCATAGATAAATACAAACCAAAATAACGACAAGAAAATGTGCTGAAATGATCCCATAGTATATACATGCGCAAAGGAGATGCATGCACACAACATATGATATATACACATATCATAGTATCGCAAGGGGGAGAAAAAAGAAATGGAAAAACACAAAAGAGCTCACAAACTGCACCGGCTGCAGCGAATCGAGACGGTACAACAAGTAGACAAAAAAAAGGCAAAGGCAGCCTACCCTAGCACACAGATGGGCCAGCCCATGCTGCCACACTAGATGCACGTCCCGTAATCTAATTTAAACACTTTAAAGACAAATCGCGAGATGGTACAGTAATCGCCAGATCAAGTGTGCACGAATTTTAAAGACAAAACAAATCCAACAGTGAGGGACTTAGATGTGAGATAGCTAAATTTAAACACTTTGTTTTGCGCTTAATAATGCTCGGGTATTCATTTCCATGATGATATGGCTACTGTCTTCAGTTTTTGCCGGTGTAAGAGCAACTCTAACGGGGCGACCCAAACGGACGCGCGTTTTGTCTACTTTTTGTCCGTTTGGGTCGGCCAGGCGGACGTGCGTATCCGCATTTTAAAATGGGTCGGCTTGACCGCCCAACAGGGAGGCCGACCCAAATATACCGGCATGGAAAAAAAAATAACAAGTTGCACGAAATAAACATAAATAAACATAAAGTGGCCGGTCAAACGCCGACCAAAGTCCACCTAAATCTAATAAACATTAAATAAAACATTAAAAAAGTCTGTGCCCGCCTGCTGCCGCCCCGCACACTACCCTAGACGTCATCGGCCTTCCCCTTGCCCTTGCCGTCGGCGCCGCCGTCGTCGGTGAGGTCGATGAAGACCGGAGCAGGGCCAGCCCACCCGAACGCCGCCTGGTACGGTGCCAGGGCAGCCTCCTCCGGCGTCTGCTGGGGCGGCGGCATTGCGGCCAGCCGCGCTCCTCCTCATCGAGCCGAAGCGCCTCCGCGTCACGTTGGAGCATGGCCTCGTAGCGCATCTGCTCCTCGCCGTCGGCCTGCTCCTGGCAGAGCTAGTGCTCCTTCCCGCGCTCGAGGTGGGCCTCCTCCTGCTCCGGCGTCGCGGCGAAGTGGACGGGAGGCACGCTCACCCACTTGCGGTACTGGCCCGTCCACGAGTAGGCCTCCTCCGGCCAAGTGGGTGGAGGCCGGGAGCGCTTACGCGTTGGCTCCGGCTCCGGCTCCGGCTTGGGTTGGACGGGCGGCAACGGTGGCGGTGGCGGCACGAAGAGCGGGGTGTGGACGGAGTCCCCGCCGCCGATAGGGCAAGGCCTTGCTCCAGCCCATCCCAGTGCGCGTCCTCCTCGAGGTGGCTAGCCTCCAGCGCGTGCTGCAGGGCCTCCTCGAGGGCGGCTTGGTACTCCGCCTCCGCCTCCATGTCCTCCGGGTCTACCTGCGGGGGCGGCGGCGGGATGGCGTCGACACCCGAGCGTCGTTGCTCCTCGTGTTCGAGGGCGAACCACGCCTCCCAGTTGGGGGAGTCGGCGGCGTACTCTGGCAGCTGACGCTGCTCCGCCGTGAGCTCTGCGCGGCGCCTGCGCACCACGTCGTCGTGCGCCCGCTGGCTACGCAGAACCGCCGACAACGGGATCCGCTGCGGATCCGGATGCCAATGGTGCGGCAGCGTGACATCGGGGTACGGCAGTGGCTGCCTGTACTCCCAGTGCCACCACGCTTGGTGCACCGGGATGTGCAGGCGCCGGCGACCAGGGCGGAAACACGGCGCCGCCGGAGGAGGAGGGGGAAGGGGAGCACGGGAGGACGAGGTGCTGGGGGTGCCCTTGCTCTTGCCCTTTCCATTGCTACTGCCGAAGAGGCCCATGGGCGCGCTAGGGTTTGCGGTCGCTGGCGAGGAAGCAAAGGGAGTGGTGGGGGCCAGATGTGGACGGGAGAAGTGGATGAGGCCGACCCCGCCACACGCGTGGTTAAAAAAGAACGCTTCCACTGGCTAACGCGTGGGCCTGCTGTCGGTGATCGTCATAAATAAGACGACCGGTGGCGGTTGGGCGGCCGCTAGGTGGGGACGCGGCGGACGGCGAGGAGACGCGAAGCGGACGCGCCGACGCATTCCGGGCGCAATTTTGGGCCGGAAATGGGTCGGCGCGGACGCCAGGCGGACACGATTTGAGTTTGGGTCGGCGTGTTGGGCCTCCACTTTTGTCCGCGCCGACTCAAACGGACACGGACGGACGAAATGGGTCGCCCCATTGAAGTTGCTCTAACTTGCTACCTTAGTCTGTTTTATATCTCTTATTTTGGATCTCTGCATGGTCTTCTTGAGCAATAATAATACATTGATGCAACGAGGGGACACACCGCCGGCTCCCACTCGTGCCTGCCACCATTGGTGGTTGCTCCAAAAGGGATGATGCACCGAGCCGGAAGGGGTCAGTGCCGATCATCATCTTTGGTAGGCAGTACCTTTTGGGAATTATGCATCTCGTATTCCTTACATTAGATAATGATTTGTGTCTTTTCCTGATGTAGGGCCAATGGGTTAGCTAGGACCTGCCACGGAAATGGGAAGGAACTCATATGGAAGTGTATCTCATGACACTGTTCTAGTGTCACGGACTGTTAACATGCTTCTCGATGCCACCCGTTCCGAAGAAGCAAAGCAAAACCAATTCTGCCTCCACTCGGGCATCTGAGACACTCATGTGTTCTCGTCAAAAGAGGTTTTGAGTTTATGTGTCCCATGACTAAAAAAGAGAAGCATGTATGTAGATACTTATAGATGTTGAATACTCCAGCAAAGAAGACTCGCAAGAAACCAAGGAAAATTATGAGAGGTGGAAACATTTAAGAGCCTAGCAGTACATGCATAAATAATTGGAGGTAGTGCTCCGTCAAATTTTTATGCGAGACTTTGGGCATGATAGGTAGGACATCAACCGATCAGGCATGTCACATGCATGCTATGATAGTTTAGTTGTGTGTATGGGAACACCATATGTTAATACAAGTTGTTTCATTGCTTGCATGCTACTCTAGACCAACATGGACCTCAAAGCATCTTGGAACGCACAATAAAAATAGAGATATCTGAGGACTCATGCGGCCTTTTTTCATCTTGACGTATACGTAAAAGTATACAGTCGTACAGTGGGGTTTAAAATTAGTAAACTAAGAGGAGGAGGAGGAGGGGGGGGGGGGGGGGGGGGGGGGGTGTTAGTTAAAAATATGACCAATTTGCCAAAAAAAGTCAATGAAAATGACCAGCCGCATACCATCTGATAGACCTGCCAAAAAAGGGATGACCTCACTAGTAGTTATGCATGTTCTCAATATGCCATATGAATCTACTCACATTTTTTTGTTCAGATGTTACTACTCATGTTGCATGTGTGGTAGGCCTTGGCACCTCACTAGATAACTCGGAACTTATTCCTCTCCAAGCATCTGGTTACACATTGTCGAGAGTAGTGGAAAGCATCATGTGGCAATTTGTTGACTTCGTATCTTAATCATACTTGTTAATTCGCTGGAGCTTTGAAAGGGATAGAACACCCAAGGCTTCACTGGTAAAAACAAATTTAGGAACCACCAAGAGCTATACTAGCTATTTATTAATAAGAAAATAACTGATTGATCAATATGAAAAGTCAGCCGAAAATACAGAAGACAAGCTAGGCCTTCCTAGTTAAACTATACCAGAAACACAACAACATTTGCAGGGATGCCGCCCTGACTTCCAGATACACATACACCATGACACCCTACGCAGCCTTTCCTACACCAGCTTCACAAGTCAGCGTCCCAGCATCCATCATTCACATTGCAAGCTACAATGCCGGCATGGCATGGAGAGTTCAATCTTTTTGATTGGTCAGTTTCATTCTCTGCTCCACTAAAAAAAGTTTCATTCTCGGCTTTGTCGTCCGTTTTGAGACTGTTCTGTAACACTTAAAACATGTTTTTTAAAGTTCAGGAACCTCTAATAGCAAGAAGGGACAAAACTAATTCATCCAACCGCATCTTCATTTTTTACTACCGGAGATGAACTCATGTATTAAAATCCTCCCACTAAACATGGGACTTCTTTTTTTCTGTTGAGGAAAACAAAACCTGGGACTTAGGCTGGGCCTTTTCAGCGAAAATCCTATTTGCTGCCCGCTGCGTCAAACTGCCGGCGCTTCGCACAGGCGAGCAACCGATCAGCGACGCAACCGGCCGGCCCGTTTAACCGTTCCAACGCTCCCGGTTTTGGGAACCTTCTAGAGGTTCCCAGCTGGTTTTTTCTGGTATTTGTCAAAAAAAGCTGGTTTTTTCTGGTTTTGGGAAACTTCTAGAAGGTTCCTTGAATTGGTTTTTTCTTTATTCTGTTTTTTCTATTTTCTTTTTTCTTTTCTTGTTCTCTCATTTTCCTTTTTATGTTTTCTTATTTGTTTCTATTTTCATAGTGTTCACGGTTTAACGAAAAATGTTCATAATTTATAATTTTGTTCATGAATTTGAAATTTCTTCATGTTCCAAAATTTGTTCATAATTCAAAAATGTTCACGCTTTTTAAAATTTATTCGCAGATTATAAAAATGTTCACAATTTGATAATTTTGTTCGTGATTTGAAATTTATTCATGTTTTAAAATTGATTCACAATTAGAAAAAAAATTGCGGTTTCAAAATTTGTTCAGAATTCAAAAAATGTTCACAACATTATAATTTTGTTCATGAATTTTGAAATTTGTTCATGTTTCAAAATTTGTTCACAATTTGAAAAATGTTTGAAGTTTCAAAATTTGTTCGCAGATTTGAAAAATGTTCGCCATTTTATAATTTTGTTCACGAATTTGAAATTTACTCATGTTTCAAAATTTGTTCACAATTCAAAAAATGTTTACAGTTTCAAAATTTGTTCATAATTCGAAAAATATTACACAATTTTCGTTCGCGAATTTGAAATCTGTTCATGTTTCAAATTTTGTTCACAGTTCAAAAAATGTGCGGTTTCAAAATTTATTCACATTTCGAAAAATGTTCCTGGTTTCATAATTTTTTTACCTTTACAAATTTTGTTCTGGGATTACAAAATTGTTCCCATATCAAAACATTGTTCATGATTTTCGAAAATGTGGCAGTTTTTGGAAAAATTGTTCACGGTATTCAAAAGTAGTTGCGTTTCACAAAACATTGAGGTTTTTTTTTTGAAAAATGCGTTTGAAATTTTGAAAAAAAAAACGGATTTGCGCTCGGTAGTTCTTTCTTAAAGGTTTGTGCTGTATTTTGAGCATTAAACCTTGCTAGCTCCGCTGGTAGTAACGCATTGACGCTAGGACGAGATCCTCGGTTTGATACCCGCTCGACGCTTTTATTTTTTGCTACAGTTCTTGATCGGGCTTTTATAGGAAATTTGTTCTCAAGACTCAAAAAATATTCGTGCTTTAAAAAATTGTACGCGCTTTGAAATTTGTTCTTTTTTTCAAAATTTGTTCACAAGACTCAAAAAATGTTCATGCTTTTAAATATTGTTCGCGCTTCAAAATTTGTTCACCGTTTCGAATTTTTTTCTCAAGAGTCATTTTTTTTAAAAAATTCCAAAAAGTCCAAGTTTTCAAAAAATATTCATGCTTCAAAAAATTGTTCACAAATTCCAAAACGTCCATGTTTTCAAAAAAAATGTTTGGGAAATTCAAATGTTGTTCATTTTCATAATTTTTGTTTGCGTTTGGAAAAAAAGTCGTACGTTTCAAAAAATTAATAAATGTTTGAAAAAAAACGGGAATATGTCAAACAGTGTTAAGTCTGGAACTGTACTTAGTTTCTTATAGAGTTTTGCTGTATTCTGTTAGGCAGCCTTCTTATATCGCAGTGGTTAGCACCGAGCACGCGCAGGCAGGAAGTCCCGTGTTCGATTCCATGCAAACGCGCGCGCTACCCTTTTTGCATTTTTTCACGCTCGTATTCAAAGTGCATTCAATGGGCCGGCCCAGTCGGCGCCCCCTGTGCGGCGCGGCGCATATTTGCCGCAGAACGCGATAAATAGGAGCTCCCCTTTTAAGGCTGGCGTGAAACACGGTGGGCATGGTATTGGTCCAAAGAATGGCATGACATCGTAAGTACACTGTGCTAGGCTGGCCCTGTTTCCCGTGGCCCGAAGCACGATGGATTTAGGCCGGGCTGGCACGGCATGCGGTCTCCTGTAGGTCGCGCACGGCAATGTGACGCTCATGGGACGGCGTGGCTTCGCCGAAACTTCGCCTCGCAACAGCCCTGTTTGGGCCGCCAGACTTGTTTCGCTGCTGCCTCGCTGTTTCTTCTGTTTTCTGCTTTCTGTTTCTTTTCCTTTTTCTCGTTCTTTTCTTTTTTCGGTTTCTGTTTATATTTCTTTTCCTATACTTTTTATTCTTTATTTCTATTGTTTCGTTCTTATTATAATATAAAAATTCATTGCATGTTACAAAAATGTTCATCGGTATATTAAGGAATTGTTCATGGTTTTTTAAAAGTTCATCGTCCATTACAAAACTGTTCAGCATTTATTAGAAATTGCTCAATGACTATATAATCACAGTGTTTTTGAAATTTGTTAAGTGGTTATTACAAAAATGTTTAATGTGTATTAAAAAATGGTTCAACGTATATTACGTAATGTTCAATGCGTATTCAAAATTTGTTCAGAGGATATATTCGTATGTTTTAAAAGATATTCATGTATATTAAAAAAAGTTCATTGTATAATGAAAAAAGTTCATTCTATGTTAAGAAAATGTTCAACGTATCTATACTACTAGTAAAAGACCAAACGTGACTTTCCCTACATCCACACGACAAAGTGCACACAGGATAACCCTAGACGTCCGATCAGACCCACTTACTATCATCCAACTGTCCACGCTTCATCAAACATACTACAACCAGATCAACGGTTCTAATCAAATGTTCTGCCGGCAGACTCCCACGTCCAGGCTCCTACACATCCTAACGATGACACCTCCATCCAGCGAATAAACATTATCTCCGCGATCAACGCCACCACCACGCCACGAACCTCGCGTCGGCACGCCGCCCCGCCCGGCCGCCCTCGCCACGCGACCCTTGCCCTTGGTCTCCGCGACGACGCGACGCCCTCGACCCGCCTTGCAGCCCTAACTCTCCTCAATACGCCGTCGTCGCCACGCCGCCCTCTCCCCGGTGTCTGCGACGTCCTCGACCCGGCGCGCTGCCTTACATCCGGTGTCATCACCCCGGTGGCGAGCAGATCTCCAAGACATCTGACTACTTCCGTACCTGCCAGTGCACAGGTTAGATCAACTGAATTTGCACGTCTTTTGGTCAGACATAAGACATGGGGAATTGCTCTTTTAATCTGACAACCTGTAATTTCATACTTACAGTACATCATGATTTGCATAGCAAACTGAGTTGAGGCACGGTTCAGTAAGTGTTCATTGAGAAGACAATATGTCCGGATCTCAGCGTAGTGGGGTACGTAATCCCTTTCAGGACCTGACGAACAACGACAGTTGAGGTAAATACAGATATCACCTACTCTTAGCTACTAATATCATGTAAGTACCGACTATGTCATTGCCTCGCAGGTCAAAAAACAGATCCAAAAGAACTAAAGAGACAGAGGGAAAGGGAGAGGTATGCACTAAACAGGGATGCAATATTGAAAAAAGAAAGGAGGCAAGGGATAGTAAGAAAGCTATGTCCGTGGTTTTAAATGAAACCAACACTCCATCTAAGCCACCCGTGGCCATGTCGCCTGGTTACTCAATTTTCTCTGTTCTTTATCATACATTTCATTAATCACAGCTAAACTCATGTTAATTAAAAGTCCCTTTGGACAGGTTTTGACACTATGGATATGCCCAGTGCGCAGTCTGCTATCACCCAGCAACGACACGCACCAGTTGTGGAAGGTCATGTGTTCTCCTACATCTAAACATACTACCGGCTCTTGTGTGCCAGCAACTGGCTTTGGTAATACAATTTTGATGCAGGCATACCTGTTGATGTGGTAATGAGTGATCAGACTCCACTTCATGGTCCATGTTCACTAACAACACCAGATACTGTCGTCTCTAACAATGAAAATGTTAATAATATCAACTCTGCCAATGAGTCATCCCAACTGACTGTGTTACGACCGCCACTTCAAGCCTACAGATGCAACAATTCATATGGTAGTCATTTCTGGCTCATATTAACTATCATACATGATTCACACATACATAATTTGGGACGAAGTCGCTATGACAAAACGACAAGCAGTTGAGACGCTTGATAGATCACTAGAGGATATAATGGAATGTTCTTTGCCATTTGGAGGAAAGGTTGTTGTCTTTGGTGGTGATTTCAGGCAGGTCCTACCCGTTGTGACACGTGGGACAAGAGCACAGATCATGGATGCTACACTTCTGAGATCCTATCTTTGGGAGAAGACCCGCAAGATACGTCTCACGCGCAATATGCGAGCGCAGGCTGATCCTTGGTTCTCAGAATACCTACTAAGGATAGGCAATGGAACTGAAGAGACAATTGGCGACGATTATGTCCGTCTCCCTGACGAGATTGTCATTGGCTATACCGAGGATGAAAAAGCTACTAACATGCTCATCGAAGATGTCTTCCCATCTTTGCAGGCCAATGCTAGATCGAGAGAGTACATGAGTGCACGTGCTATTCTTTCGACCAAGAACGATCATGTCGATGACCTGAATGACAAGATGATCTCCAGGTTTCCAGGCGAAGAAAAGTTATACCATAGTTTTGACTCAATTGAGGATGACTTGCAGAATAATTACACAATTGATTTTTTGAACTCAATCACACCAAATGGCTTGCCCCCGCATGTTTTGAAATTAAAGGTCAACTGTTTGGTCATTCTGCTCTGGAACCTCGACCCTCATAATGGTCTATGCAATGGGACACGGCTTATGATCAGAGCCTTTCAGGATAATGCAATCGATGCGGAGATTGTTGGTGGTCAGCATGCTGGAAAGAGGGTGTTTATACCTAGGATCCCTATGTCACCCTCAGAGGACATCCCACTTCCTTTCAAACTTAAGAGAAAACAGTTCCCCATCCGCATGAGTTTTGCCATGACAATTAACAAGGCACAGGGTCAGACCATCCCAAATGTCGGCATTTACCTTCCCGAGCCAGTATTCTCACATGGGCAGCTATATGTTGCATTGTCAAGAGGAGTGTGGAGAGATACGACACGGATTTTGGCCAAGCCAAACAAGGATGTTGATAAATCCGGGAAAAGCACCAAGAACATTGTCTACAAAGATGTTTTGGAGAGATGAGGCAGGTGCATTATTCTATTATTTCTTTTCACCTACTATGTTCGCTTTCAAAACCAGCTTATGAAACTAGCTCCTTACAAGCTTATCATTTTTGTAGCCGTATCTCATGTCATGCACTAATCACTTAACAGTTTTTGTTGATTCAGGTTTGACAAATATTCTTGTTCAGTAGAATTGAGGCTTTGCTGTGGTTACTGGTCTCCACATGTGCAACTTGTAAACCTATTTGGAAGAGAAGAAGATGGTGGAATGATGCTACGTCATGGGGTCAGATCATACATTATAAGGAACGCTTTGTGCTGTATCCTGTACTATCTAAATTTTTCGTTCGAAATTATGTTCTGTTAAACATGTTCTTGAATGCCTAAGTGAGATGCTCTATGATATATTTGTAACGAAAACTGCAAAAGACTGAGATTCCTGGAATATATTGAAGTTAAAAGGCGTTATTACTACTATGTTGCCAATAAGACGTTCCTGGATCTATATCACACGAGCTCACATGCTTTCTTTTTTCAGAAAAAAATTCAAAAGAATATAGCGTACAGTATTCATAAATAAAAGAATATAAGTCATGTAACAGACTAAACTGGTGGATAACCACAGTGGGCGAGAATACCTCTTCCAACATGCATCAAACCAGTTGAAGATATGCCTCCTATTCCGATTCCATTTTCTACTTCACCTCTTCACTGATCTCCGCCTTGGCTGGCTTGATGGATCATGTGATGAACCAAAAAAATCAAAAGAACAAGTCGTGATCTCCCGCAGTCGTAAGCTCATGTACAAGAAGGCAACCACCATACATCAGCTGAATTTCAAATCAAACAGAAAAAATTAGTTTCTCAAATATTAAAAGGGTGTGCCTTTTCTGAATTAAGCCCACAGTTACAGAAGGAAGGTGGGCCAAACCCACTATTTATGCATATAAATTGTACCACGAAAATAACTCCAATATTTTGTGTGAGTATAAAAAAGCACAAGATAAGATTCTGGGGCCTCAGATAAATCCGGGGATGATAGCAATCAGGAGTCCCCAATTATCGCGATAGTAGTTTCCTTTCTCTCACGATTCTGCCTTATATTGCCTGATACCATTACTTTCACCTCTCCTCCATCCTCCCTCGTGATCTCTCAGCCGCATCCCAACATACCTCCACAACAAGTCTCTCACTGAGCCGCACACATCTGCCCTTGGTGAAGCACCGTCTTCATCCATGTCTGCGCCTCCGTCACCGGTGCCACATGCGAGTCAATCTCCATCCAGATCCGGTACTACTGTCCATGCTATCGAAATGGTAAAGACACATTATATCTCTGTTCTTTCTATGCAAGGTTTCCTCCTATCTAAAAGTGTCATACTTGGGTTTTTAGGATGACATCAACAAGGTAGCAAAGGATGAGGATATAGATAATATGCAGGTTGAAAAGGTGATAAAGAAAGACGAGGATACAAACTATGAGTCGGCACAGGTGATACAAGAAGACTCTACTATGGAGGATACAGAGAATATGCATATTGATGAGGTGAAGACCGTACAGGAGGATACATATCCCGAGTCCACGGAGGCAAGTTTTCTTTCCACATGTCATTACTATTTTAATTCTAACGCCACAGAGCACTTTGTAATTTTTTTAGTACAATATCATATCAAAAAGATATTCTATCCGTTATAATATTATACTACCATGTGTTTCAGCTACCCAGAGATGACGAATCAAGTGAAATACCGAACAATAATGAAGTGGAGAAAAATAATTGCACGGAGAGCCCAGAATATACACATATTCTTGAAGAAAACATAGCAAACAGAGAGGCCAAAGATTCTGAACATACAAATGTGACTTTCCTTTTCCAACTATTTCTTCCAAAATTATTCTAATTATATTATATCCTACATACGGGTAATTCTTTTAATATTGTTTTCAGAAGTTAACCCACAACAAAACAAGTCAACAAATGGTGGCAACTGAGGACGAGAAATTAGCACAAACACCCGCCACGGAAGGGCTTCAAACTATAGAGGACGAACAATGCCCGTGCATATAAAGAAACATATACGACGGCATAACAAGCCTAAGAAGGCACAAGACTATGTTGTTTCTCCACAAGGCACAGACCAAAACCTTTAATGTCCTTGTACTGCTATATTATTGTTTTTGTGTTCATTATCATTAAATGTTATCATGGCCATCGTGACAGATTATGCCAGCACTGGCGATGATTGGTCCGTTATAGAAAAAATCAGATCCGAACCAAGTAAAGAAAGAAATGTAGTGAGCATCGGCGATGCATTTCTGAAAAAAAAGACATTTACTATCTCTTCTATCTCCCAAAGAATGGGTTGGCGATGAAGTAAGTATATTAGGACATGGAGATGCTATTTGATTAGAAGTATGTGTCATCTAATATACTATGTATACTTTTAATTGTAGGTCATAAATACGTACATAAATTGCATGATTTTTACGGAGCATCTACAAGTAAGGTCAGGTGGAAGTGTGTTCTTAGAGAATGCATGCATCTCTAAGATGATGAAGATCGGTAGCTATCTGCCCTCAGATGACATGGATGCTGCACCAGCATGGGTATTAAACAGAGAAAAAGCATATTTGGAAAACGATATGGTTAGTCTTACTTTTCTACATATTTCTATGAATTACAGCAAGAACGACTGATTCGTCCACATACGAGTACAACTAAAATAATCATTTTCTTCAGATATACATTCCAATAAACAACGACGACTTTCACTGGTACCTATGTGTTATAAATGCCAGAAAAAAATGTGTCCAAGTGCTCGACTCGCTAGGCCCTTACATGAGCCGCAAGGACCTCGCTGATACGGTTAGTACTTAGTCCTACTCCCCCATCTTTTCTAAGAACCTTTTTTTTCTTATTTCTCACTTTTGATGCTTATACTTTTTCCATTTGTTGGTACAACAGCTAGAAGGACTAGAGGATTTATTCAAATATGCATCCAAGCACATGGAATTAAAATCCGATAAGTGGACTGATCTCGATGTTACAACATGGAAAAGAGAAGAATATATTAAGAGCAGTCTTCAGACGTATGGGTACGCCTCCTACTATAACTGAGAGCATTTATGCTTAACAGGGCATGTATGCTATTATGTTTATTTTTTCATTGCACAGCATTCCTGAAGCACATTTGACCAACAGATTTGGTATGCCAATGCAATTCTTTACCTTATTGTATGACAATGCAATTCTTTACCTTATTGTATGCCAATGCAATTCACACAGCACCTCTCATGAGATCTGGCCTAAATAATAGTGCTCAAGGCGATACATTTCATTGGGCTGCATATTATACATTTGAACAACAAATATGTTACTACACATGGAAGAAGCAGATATATAGCATACCTGTATATGTGTTCCGCTAACAATCTTCCACTACTCTATATCCAATGCATCCATGCCAACATGGAGAAACAGAAACATCTCACAAATGGATGACAATGTGGCGAAGGTGCCTGTTGTGCATACAATGGAATAAGCATCAGCAAAGTTCAGATGTCAAAGAATGGACTCACATGTATTTCTGATAGAAACAGTGCAGATACCAACTTGGTTGCGACATTACAACGTCTCAAAAAGCAAAGACTCAACATCAATTAGAGCTAGCTGATAGTGACAAATTAAGCCACCCAGAATTCAAATCCACAAATCAAGAAGCTTTATCACAGCATGGTTGCCTAAAAAATGTCACCTGACTAAATCCCCACTGATAATCATAGGTGCATTAACAACATCTAATCGAACAGCATACCTTCAGCAACCGAGCGTAGGGTGCGAACTCCTTCCCGGAGCGACTGTGTGAGGTCGACGCACTGGATCTCGGTCCAATTCAAGATGCCTACTCCTGCATGCATCGTGTCCAGCAGCTCGCATCTCGATCTGCTCTGCGGCTGTATGATGGTGGCGGCAGAGTCGATGTAGGGAAGATCCACGGGGTTGGCGGCGAGGCAAGTCCACGGTGGTGAGAGGAGGCGGCGGGGCGAGGCCGTGGTGGGGATAAGAGCCGGCGAGGCAAGGCCGTCATGGGGATAGGAGACGGGGCGAGGCCGTGGTGGTGGTGGTGGTGGTGCGGGGAGGGGGCGCCAGAAGGCGTCGTGGCCGGAGAGGATGCGCCCTGCTCCAGAGAAGGCAGCCGGCGGCGTGCACCCTGCTCCAAAGAAGGCGGCCGGTGGCGTGCGGCGGAGAAAGCAAAGTGACTGTCTCTCACCGTCTCGCCACACACACACATCCTATTGTGAGAAAGCGACTGCTCCTCATTAGTGTGCGGTGAGAGACTGAGATACTTAGCACCGGCTGCCCTTTTTTTTTTCTTTTCACCGGCTGCTCCTCATTTGTGGCAGCTCCTTATTAGTGTACCTCTGGTTGCTCTCTTTTCTTTTGCAATCCAACCTCTGGTTTCTTTTGTGTGGCCTAATTATGTCGTTCAGATTAAACATATCATCGATCAAATGGATCATCGGCTGTGTGCCTTTTGTTTTATTTTTAATATTTATGATCCACAACCCATTTGGTGAAGTAATAATTATATGAGTTCCTCTCAAAGAAATTATGCGTTGACAAATTCAATTTTTATTGATAGCCTTTTTGTTCAATTGATTTATAATAAAAAAATATGCATTGACAAATTCAATTATTTTATTGATAGTCCTTTTGGTCATTTGATTTAAATTAGCGGCAAACGTTGTTCAATTCCTTTTTAATCGAGCATGTCTGGTATGACTTGTGATTCGGTCAACATCATTTTATAATACTAATATTTTTTTATTAATATAATATTTTTGTTATTAATCATATCTAATTTTTGTAATCATCCAGGTCATCTTGTGGTCTGTGGATGTTAAATTTCATGGAGTACTTCACGGGAGATAGTCTGTCTGATACTCCCGAACAGATATATTTTGCATCGTATCATGATACTAATTATTTTGTGTTGTATCATTATTTGAAAACTAAGTCTTGTTACTACTTCACTATAGGTTCATATGACAGATTTTAGAACAAAATTAGCTGTCATTTTAGTCGACTCTGAATTCAATGATGATGATATAAGAAACCGAGACTTGGATGATGATGAAACCAACACGGATCCCACCGATTGTATGATCATCGAAAGACCTCCTAACAAACCCAAAGCATCCAACTCATCATCACAAGTTGAGCTCATCTCGCAATCATTTATCCTTTCGCCGTTTGTCACTCCAACAAACGACGACTTAATGGATGAACTTTGCTTGTTCATCAGCATGGTTGATGATATCCCTTTGCTAGAGTAAGACACATTTTTCCAATTCATTTTTGTTTATAATAAATTATTACTCTTGTATAATTATAATTGATAGAATTCCCATTTCACAGGAGCGAATGGGTGAAAAGCTCTCAACCTTATCCTATTAGTTTGAACTTGAGACAATTAAAGAACATATTAAAGAATGATGAGTACATGGATGCTGGTTGTTTTAACATGGCTGTGAGGATACTAGCGTGCCACGACGTCCAGCTTGCTAGAGATGTCCCAACACACTATATGGATCTACGATTCTGTGTAAGTTATTATAATCACATTTTACATTTTGCCTTATTCTACTCATGTTTTCTTACATTATTGTAGTCCATGTCCCACGATGCACGAGTCCCAAGTCATCGTGATGGTATGGACATTGATATGTTGACACAACTATTTGATAGCTGGCCTAATAGCAATGAGTATCATATCTCAGAATGTGACACGGTAAGATTTCAATCCAAAGTCATTGTTTATTTGGTCTTAATAAATGATAATGATTGATGCGTCATTGCAGATTTTATTGCCTTGTGATATTCTTGGACTATTTTTATTGTTCATCTTGGACCAACAAAAAAAAGTTGTTTCTATTTTGGACCCGCTTTCAATACCTACTTTCGGAAAGCATATACTTAAAACTAAGGTCAACGATCTAAACCTTGCACTTCAAACTGCAAACCCTGCCTTTAAGGACGACATTATAAAATGGGGATGCAAAGTTCCCGTTCTTCCCACAAATTCATACGGGTAAGAATCTTGTCAATACATCACAATCTTAATTGATTCATTCAACTCACATGTAACATTTCATACATGCAGTCCCCTGTCTGGTTATTTGATTTTCAATTTAATGCACTCATGGCATGATGGAACGCTACATTTTCCAGTACCCAAGGTAAGTATTTCACACCATGCTCATTTCTACACATGTTACTCATGTTTTTTTTTCTAATAACAATGTTATATAATGCATATGTAGGATAATTTTGAACTAAGGAAGCGATTTTTGGTTCATATTTTGAAGTATGAAGAGAATGAAGTTCTAAACAATATCCCAGTCTTAGAACGAAGCAGTATAGATCGAATCAAAAGATGGACCTTCCAGAGAGGATCATCATCAAATGATGATTACTAGATAATTTTGCTAGTTGTTATTTTTACAATACATTTATGTGATTGTTAATTTTATGTGAAGACATGTGTATTGGTCGTGTGTTACATGCACAGAGTTTTTTCATTTTTGTATTTCGAATTTTGGAATCACAACATTTCAACAATGGAAGTCTTTCACCGGTCAAACAAGACCTATGACTTCATCTAAAATAAATTATTACATTGAAATCATTGAGACCTATGACCTATGACACGCATTTAAATGTTCCGATACAACAATACAAAAGTTCATTTTTTATTTTACTTTATTAGGATACGTGCGTTGCACGTGCACACTTACTAGTATTACAAAATGTTGAATGTGTATTTTTAGAAATTTTTCAAAGAATTCGATACTTAATAGGTCGCGCCGCAAGCCTATCACTAGAATTCGTTAGGACGAGTGGTTAGTAGCAGCACACCACGAAAGGGAGGTTGCGAGTCCGATCTCTACTTCGTACATTAGTTTTTGGCCATTTTTCTACGCGGCTGGAGCTCGTTACCTCCAAATGGGCTGGCCCAGCCATCCCCTGCCTTCAGCGAAGGCTCGGCAATTTGCCCCCCGCGGGCGGCAAATAGGAGGAGAGGTCCTCGCCAACGCCTTAATGGGCCAGCCCAACAAGGAGCATGCGCTCGCCTTGGTTTTAGTGGTCTCTCTCGATCGACGTTGACCTCCGTAAAAAAAGGATCGAGATTAAACCAACCACAATTGATTGGTCAAACCATTGAATTTGGGGAAGAGGCAAAAGAAATAAATTAAAAATTGCAAAAATAGGAAATTTCGTGAATTTGAAAATTTCACTGATTTTGGAAAATAGTTCGCAAATTCAAATGGCCCAGCCCAGTCGCCCCATTCAAATGGGCCGGCCTAGTCGTCCCCTACCTTCAGCGAAGGCTCGGCCATTTGCCTCAAATAGGAGGAGAGCTCCTCGCCAGCGCCTTAAGCGCCAGGGATCATAGCTGGTGCTCGCACGTCCCCTTTGATGGGCCAGCCCAACAAGGAGCTTGCGCTCGCCTTGGTTTTAGTGGTCTCTCTTGATCGATGTTGACCTTCGTAAAAAAAGAACGAGATTAAACCAGCCACAATTGACTGGTCAAACCATTCAATTTGGGGAAAAGGAAAAGAAATAATTAAAAAATCTCAAAAATAGGAAATTTCGTGAATTTGAAAATTTCACTGATTTTGGAAAATAGTTCACAAATTCAAAAAATTTCATCAATTTTGAGAAAATGTTCATCAATATAAAAAAAGTTCATCGAATTAGAAAAAAAATACAAATTTAAATAATTTTTCATCAATTTTTAAAAAAGGTTCATTCAAATTGAAAAAAGTTCATCGGTTTTGAAAGTAGTTCACCGAATTTGAAAATTTTCATCGAATATGAAAAAAAAGTTCACGGAATTTCAAGAAAAGTTCATCAATTTTGAAAATAGTTCACCGAATTTGAAAAAAAAATCATCAAATTTGAAAAAAAAAGTTCACCAAATTTCAAGAAAAGTTCACCGGATTTTAAAAAGTTCATTCATATTGAAAATAGTTCACGGAACTTGAAAATAGTTCATCGAGTTTGAGAAAAAGTTCATCAATTTGCAATTAAAGTTCATCAGATTTGAAAAATATTCATCAAACTGAAAAAAAGCATTGCTTTTTGAAAAGAAATCGTCAAATTTGAAAAAAAATCTTCAGATCTGAAGTTTTTTAATCAAATTTGAAAGAGGAAAAAAATGAACGGCAAATAATAAAAATGAAAACGATAAAGGACATTGAAAAAAGATAAGTAGAAAAGATAAAACAGAAAGAAAAAGGAAAGAAAAAAACAGTTTTGGGACGAGTAAAGAAGTGCTATAGATGAAAATATTTAGCCGGTGGTTCGCTAGTGTAGTTGGATAGCAGAGCTTGAATCGAACCAGCAAGTCGGTGGTACGTTTCTCGGTGGTGCCCTTTTTTTTGCAAGTTTGACCAGGGAAAAATGGAGGTAAACTGGGCCGGCCCAACGCGTTCGGGGGGGGGGGGGGGGGGGGGGGGGGGCTATGCGCCGGTTTAGAAATAGCACATTAGCGGGCGCTAAAGGCGCCAATTAGGATTCAGCAAATATGAGCTCCCGCCGCGCACGAGCGACCGCGCGCGTACACCCCGGATCCCCCGTTGCGTACATTAGGCGGCCTAACCAGCTCATGTCCGGGTTTTTTTTCTGTTACTTCTCTCATGTTATTTATTGTTCTTTTTTTCCTTTACTTTCAGTTTCCATTTTTTTCTCCTTGTTTCATTTTTCTTTCCAAATCAGACGAATATTTTATGAAATCCGGGAACATTTTTACAAATCGGTGAACACTTTTTGAAATTCAAACACTGTTTTAAAGCTGGGTGAACATTTTTTGACTTCAATATTTTTTCAAATTAAAAAAAATCATCATATTATTTTAAATTAGTGAACATTTGTGAAAAATTCATGAATATTTTTCTAAATAGTGGATTTATTTGACTTCAGGAGCATTTTTTTGAGTTGCCTACATTTCTAGAACTCGTGGCCATTTTTTTGTATAGGAAAATATTTTTGAAATTCAAGAACAAAAAATTCATGAATTTTTCATTTTGACGAAATTTCTTTTGAATTAATGGATACATTTTGAATCAGTAAACATTTTTTAGATATTGTGAACTTTTTCTAAATTTGGTTACAAATTTTGAAATTCACAAACATTTACTTGATTTTTGTGAAATTTCTCTAAAATTCATGGACATTTTTTAAAATTATGAATATTTTTTGAATACACAAACGTTTTTTCTGAAATCACGAACATTGTTTGTGAATCCATGAGCATTTATCATTTCCTGGACATTTTTGAATTCGGTAATATTTTTTTCAAAATTGACAAATTTTTCGAATTTTAGATATTTTTTAAACAAATTCTGAATTATTATTATTTTTAAATAAAACTAAAAGCAAAAAACAAAAGAAAAAACCAAGGGGCGTCCACATGCCTCGGTAAAACAACGAGCCTGTGAAAGAATAAGGCGTCGCTTGGAGTCATTTGGGTACTCGTCCGTGATCAAGCAACCGGTGCTAAGAGCGCTGCCAACTCGAACATGGGACAACCGGCAGAGGGGCATGCCTTTTCTATCACAAGGTTGGCCACCAACATCATAGAACTCCACCGCCAAAAAGTGTCCCCATGTTCCTTCGCCGTGGCTCGAAAGGGTGATGCACCATCGCACGAGGAGATGCTCATCACCCTAGAGCTAAAATGGACACTGATGCAGAGGACCCATAGCGAGGACGCAAAACACAACCCCTCCACAAACTTTGCCACCATTATAGCACCTGCGTCGAGGCCACAAAAAGCTCAACAAAAAGAAAAGAAGTTGTCATCCACCACCATACTCCGACCAGCAATGGAGAGGGACATACCTCTTGAAACGGAGCCTCCAAGAATGGAACTATGCGACAACGTTGCACCGTCTGGACCGAAGAGGGGCCAATGGTTTTCACCCAGAACACTGAGGAGAAGGCCACCCACAATGATGCCTCCATAGAGAGAACGACCCTCAAGAGCATTGTCGACACCATCAGGCAAAGCTTTTGCTTGGGATCTAACCACCTATATGTTGGGAATCGTAGCATAATTTAAAATTTTCCTACGCTCACCAAGATGCATCTATGGAGTCTACTAGCAACGAGGGGAAAGGAGTGCATTTACATACCCTTGTAGATCGCGAGCGGAAGCGTTCCAATGAACGTGGATGACGGAGTCGTACTCGCCGTGATCCAAATCACCGATGACCGAGTGCCGAACGGACGGCACCTCCGCGTTCAACACACGTACGGTGCAGCGACGTCTCTTCCTTCTTGATCCAGCAAGGGGGAAGGAGAGGTTGATGGAGATCCAACAGCACGACGGCGTGGTGGTGGATGTAGCGGTTCTCCGGCAGGGCTTCGCCAAGCTTCTGCGAGAGAGAGAGAGAGGTGTTGCAGGGGAGGAGGGAGGCGCCCAAGGCTGTAGGTTGCTGCCCTCCCTCCCCCCCTTTATATAGGCCCCCTTGGGAGGGGGGCCGGCCAAAACCCATCTAGGGTTGGGGGGCGGCGGCCAAGGGGTGGAAAGGGGTGCCTTGCCCCCCAAGGCAAGGGGGAAGCTCCCCCCCTAGGGTTCCCAACCCTAGGCGCATGGGGGGAGGCCCAAGGGGGGGCGCCCCAGCCCACTAAGGGCTGGTTCCCTTCCACTTTCAGCCCACGGGGCCCTCCGGGATAGGTGGCCCCACCCGGTGGACCCCCGGGACCCTTCCGGTGGTCCCGGTACAATACCGGTAACCTCCGAAACTTTCCCGGTGGCCGAAACTTGACTTCCTATATATAATTCTTCACCTCCGGACCATTCCGGAACCTCTCGTGACGTCCGGGATCTCATCCGGGACTCCGAACAACTTTCGGGTTTCCGCATACATATATCTCTACAACCCTAGCGTCACCGGACCTTAAGTGTGTAGACCCTACGGGTTCGGGAGACATGCAGACATGACCGAGACGCCTCTTCGGTCAATAACCAACAGCGGGATCTGGATACCCATGTTGGCTCCCACATGTTCCATGATGATCTCATCGGATGAACCACGGTGTCGAGGATTCAATCAATCCGTATGCAATTCCCTTTGTCAATCGGTATGTTACTTGCCCGAGATTCGATCGTCGGTATCCCAATACCTTGTTCAATCTCGTTACCGGCAAGTCTCTTTACTCGTACCGCAATGCATGATCCCGTGACTAACGCCTTAGTCACATTGAGCTCATTATGATGATGCATTACCGAGTGGGCCCAGAGATACCTCTCCGTCATACGGAGTGACAAATCCCAGTCTCGATCCGTGCCAACCCAACAGACACTTTCGGAGATACCCGTAGTGCACCTTTATAGTCACCCAGTTACGTTGTGACGTTTGGCACACCCAAAGCACTCCTACGGTATCCGGGAGTTGCACGATCCCATGGTCTAAGGAAAAGATACCTGACATTGGAAAAGCTTTAGCAAACGAAACTACACGATCTTTTATGCTATGCTTAGGATTGGGTCTTGTCCATCACATCATTCTCCCAATGATGTGATCCCATCATCAATGACATCCAATGTCCATAGTCAGGAAACCATGACTATCTGTTGATCAACGAGCTAGTCAACTAGAGGCTTACTAGGGACACGTTGTGGTCTATGTATTCACACATGTATTACGATTTCCGGACAATACAATTATAGCATGAATAATAGACAATTACCATGAACAAAGAAATATAATAATAGCCATTTATTATTGCCTCTAGGGCATATTTCCAACAGTCTCCCACTTGCACTAGAGTCAATAATCTAGTTACATTGTGATGAATCGAACACCCATTGCGTCCTGGTGTTGATCATGTTTTGCCCTAGGGAGAGGTTTAGTCAACGGATCTGCTACATTCAGGTCCGTGTGTACTTTACAAATATCTATGTCTCCATTTTGAACACTTTCACGAATGGAGTTGAAGCGACGCTTGATATGCCTGGTCTTCCTGTGAAACCTGGGCTCCTTCGCAAGGGCAATAGCTCCAGTGTTGTCACAGAAGAGAGTCATTGGGCCCGAAGCATTGGGAATCACCCCTAGGTCGGTAATGAACTCCTTCATCCAGACTGCTTCCTGTGCTGCCTCCGAGGCTGCCATGTACTCCGCTTCACATGTAGATCCCGCCACGACGCTTTGCTTGCAACTGCACCAGCTTACTGCTCCTCCATTCAAAATATACACGTATCCGGTCTGTGACCTCGAGTCATCCAGATCTGTGTCGAAGCTAGCGTCGACGTAACCCTTTACGACGAGCTCTTCGTCACCTCCATAAACGAGAAACATATCCTTAGTCCTCTTCAGGTACTTCAAGATATTCTTGACCGCTGTCCAGTGTTCCTTGCCGGGATTACTTTGGTACCTTCCTACCAAACTTACGGCAAGGTTTACATCAGGTCTGGTACACAGCATGGCATACATAATAGACCCTATGGCCGAGGCATAGGGGATGACACTCATCTCTTCTATATCTTCTGCCGTGGTCGGGCATTGAGCCGTGCTCAATTGCACACCTTGCAATACAGGCAAGAACCCCTTCTTGGACTGATCCATACTGAACTTCTTCAATATCTTGTCAAGGTATGTACTCTGTGAAAGACCAATGAGGCGTCTTGATCTATCTCTATAGATTTTGATGCCTAATATATAAGCAGCTTCTCCAAGGTCCTTCATTGAAAAACACTTATTCAAATAGGCCTTTATACTTTCCAAGAATTCTATATCATTTCCCATCAATAGTATGTCATCCACATATAATATGAGAAATGCTACAGAGCTCCCACTCACTTTCTTGTAAACACAGGCTTCTCCATAAGTCTGTGTAAACCCAAACGCTTTGATCATCTCATCAAAGCGAATGTTCCAACTCCGAGATGCTTGCACCAGCCCATAGATTGAGCGCTGGAGCTTGCATACTTTGTTAGCATTCTTAGGATCGACAAAACCTTCCGGCTGCATCATATACAACTCTTCCTTAAGGAAGCCGTTAAGGAATGCCGTTTTGACGTCCATCTGCCATATCTCATAATCATAGTATGCGGCAATTGCTAACATGATTCGGACGGACTTCAGCTTCGCTACGGGTGAGAAAGTCTCATCGTAGTCAACCCCTTGAACTTGTCGATAACCCTTAGCGACAAGTCGAGCTTTGTAAATGGTCACATTGCCATCCGCGTCCGTCTTCTTCTTAAAGATCCATTTGTTTTCTATGGCTCGCCGCTCATCGGGCAAGTCAGTCATAGTCCATACTTTGTTTTCATACATGGATTCTATCTCGGATTTCATGGCTTCTAGCCATTTGTCGGAGTCCGGGCCCGCCATCGCTTCTTCATAGTTCGAAGGTTCACCGTTGTCTAACAACATGATTTCTAGGACAGGGTTGCCGTACCACTCTGGTGCGGAACGTGTCCTTGTGGACCTACGAAGTTCAGTAACTTGATCTGAAGCTTCATAATCATCATCATTAACTTCCTCCCCAGTCGGTGTAGGCACCACAGAACATCTTCCCGCGCTGCGCTACTTTCCGGTTCGGAAGGGGTGACTATCACCTCATCAAGTTCCACTTTCCTCCCACTCAATTCTTTCGAGAGAAACTCCTTCTCCAGAAAGGACCCATTCTTGGCAACGAAGATCTTGCCTTCGGATCTGAGGTAGAAGGTATACCCAATAGTTTTCTTAGGGTATCCTATGAAGACGCATTTTTCCGACTTGGGTTCGAGCTTTTCAGGTTGAAGTTTCTTGACATAAGCATCGCATCCCCAAACTTTTAGAAACGACAGCTTAGGTTTCTTCCCAAACCATAATTCATACGGTGTCGTCTCAACGGATTTAGACGGAGCCCTATTTAAAGTGAATGCGGCAGTCTCTAAAGCATATTCCCAAAATGAGAGCGGTAAATCAGTAAGAGACATCATAGATCGCACCATATCCAATAGAGTGCGATTATGACGTTCGGACACACCATTTCTCTGAGGTGTTCCAGGCGGCTTGAGTTGTGAAACTATTCCACATTTCCTTAAGTGTGTACCAAATTCGTGACTTAAATATTCTCCACCATGATCTGATCGTAAGAATTTTATCTTCCTGTCACGTTGATTCTCAACTTCACTCTGAAATTCCTTGAACTTTTCAAAGGTTTCAGACTTGTGTTTCATTAGGTAGACATACCCATATCTACTTAAATCATCAGTGAGAGTGAGAACATAACGATATCCTCCGCGAGCCTCAACACTCATTGGACCACATACATCGGTATGTATGATTTCCAATAGGTCGGTTGCTCGCTCCATTGTTCCGGAGAACGGAGTCTTGGTCATCTTACCCATGAGGCATGGTTCGCATGTGTCAAATGATTCGTAATCAAGAGACTCCAAAAGTCCATCTGCATGGAGCTTCTTCATGCGCTTGACACCAATGTGACCAAGGCGGCAGTGCCACAAGTATGTGGGACTATCGTTATCAACTTTACATCTTTTGGTATTCACACTATGAACATGTGTAACATCACGTTCGAGATTCATCAAAAATAAACCATTGACCAGCGGGGCATGACCATAAAACATATCTCTCAAATAAATAGAACAACCATTATTCTCGGATTTAAATGAGTAGCCATCTCGAATTAAACGAGATCCAGATACAATGTTCATGCTCAAAGCTGGCACTAAATAACAATTATTGAGGTTTAAAACTAATCCCGTAGGGAGATGCAGAGGTAGCGTGCCGACGGCGATCACATCGACCTTGGAACCATTCCCGACGCGCATCGTCACCTCGTCCTTTGCCAGTCTCCGTTTATTCCGTAGTTCCTGCTTTGAGTTACAAATATGAGCAACCGCACCGGTATCAAATACCCAGGAGCTACTACGAGTACTGGTAAGGTACACATCAATTACTTGTATATCACATATACCTTGGGTGTTGCCGTCCTTCTTCTTGTACACTAAATATTTGGGGCAGTTCCGCTTCCAGTGACCACTTCCCTTGCAATAAAAGCACTCAGTCCCGGGCTTGGGTCCATTCTTTGACTTCTTCCCAGTAACTGATTTACCGGGCGCGGCAACTCCCTTGCCGTCCTTCTTGAAGTTCTTCTTACCCTTGCCCTTCTTGAACTTGGTGGTTTTATTCACCATCAACACTTGATGTTCTTTTCTGATCTCCCCTTCCGCTGATTTCAGCATTGAATATACCTCGGGAATGGTCTTTTCCATCCCCTGCATATTGTAGTTCATCACAAAGCTCTTGTAGCTTGGTGGAAGCGACTGGAGGATTCTGTCAATGACCGCGTCATCCGGGAGATTAACTCCCAGCTGAGACAAGCGGTTATGCAACCCAGACATTCTGAGTATGTGCTCACTAATAGAACTGTTCTCCTCCATTTTACAGCTGAAGAACTTGTCGGAGACATCATATCTCTCGACCCGGGCATGAGCTTGAAAACCAGTTTCAGCTCCTCGAACATCTCATGTGCTCCATGTTTCTCAAAACGCTTTTGGAGACCCGGTTCTAAGCTGTAAAGCATGCCGCACTGAACGAGGGAGTAATCATCATCACGTGATTGCCAAGCGTTCATAACGTCTTGGTTCTGTGGGATTGGTGCATCACCTAGCGGTGCTTCTAAGACATAATCTTTCTTGGCTACTATGAGGATGAGCCTCAGGTTCCGGACCCAGTCCGTATAATTGCTGCCATCATCTTTCAGCTTGGTTTTCTCTAGGAACGCGTTGAAATTGAGGACAACGTTGGCCATTTGATCTACAAGACATAGTGTAAAGATTTTAGACTAAGTTCATGATAATTGAGTTCATCTAATCAAATTATTTAATGAACTCCCACTCAGATAGACATCCCTCTAGTCATCTAAGTGAAACATGATCCGAGTTTAACTAGGCCGTGTCCGATCATCACGTGAGACGGACTAGTCAAGATCGGTGAACATCTTCATGTTGATCGTATCTTCTATACGACTCATGCTCGACCTTTCGGTCCTCCGTGTTCCGAGGCCATGTCTGTACATGCTAGGCTCGTCAAGTCAACCTAAGTGTATTGCGTGTGTTCCGAGGCCATGTCTGTACATGCTAGGCTCGTCAACACCCGTTGTATTCGAACGTTAGAATCTATCACACCCGATCATCACGTGGTGCTTCGAAACAACGAACCTTCGCAACGGTGCACAGTTAGGGTGAACACTTTCTTGAAATTATTATAAGGGATCATCCTACTTGCTACCGTCGTTCTAAGCAAATAAGATGCAAAAACATGATAAACATCACATGCAATCAAATAGTGACATGATATGGCCAATATCATTATGCTCCTTTGATCTCCATCTTCGGGGCACCATGATCATCTTCGTCACCGGCATGACACCATGATCTCCATCATCATGATCTCCATCATTGTGTCTTCATGAAGTCGTCACGCCAACGATTACTTCTACTTCTATGGCTAACCCGTTTAGCAACAAAGTAAAGTAATTTACATGGCGTTATTTAATGACACGCAGGTCATGCAAAATAATAAAGACAACTCCTATGGCTCCTGCCGGTTGTCATACTCATCGACATGCAAGTCGTGATTCCTATTACAAGAATATGATCAATCTCATACATCACATATATCATTCATCACATCTTCTGGCCATATCACATCACATGGCACTTGCTGCAAAAACAAGTTAGACGTCCTCTAATTGTTGTTGCAAGTTTTTACGTGGTTTGTAGGTTTCTAGCAAGAACGTTTCTTACCTACGTATGACCACAACGTGATTTGCCAATTTCTATTTACCCTTCATAAGGACCCTTTTCATCGAATCCGTTCCGACTAAAGTAGGAGAGACAGACACCCGCTAGCCACCTTATGCATCTAGTGCATGTCAGTCGGTGGAACCTGTCTCACGTAAGTGTACGTGTAAGGTCGGTCCGGGCCGCTTCATCCTACAATGCCGCCGAAACAAGAAAAGAGTAGTAGCGGCAAGAAGAATTGGTAAACTCAACGCCCACAACTTCTTTGTGTTCTACTCGTGCATAGTAACTACGCATAGACCTGGGTCATGATGCCACTGTTGGGAATCGTAGCATAATTTAAAATTTTCCTACGCTCACCAAGATGCATCTATGGAGTCTACTAGCAATGAGGGGAAAGGAGTGCATCTACATACCCTTGTAGATCGCGAGCGGAAGCGTTCCAATGAACGTGGATGACGGAGTCGTACTCGCCGTGATCCAAATCACCGATGACCGAGTGCCGAACGGACGGCACCTCCGCGTTCAACACACGTACGGTGCAGCGACGTCTCCTCCTTCTTGATCCAGCAAGGGGGAAGGAGAGGTTGATGGAGATCCAACAGCACGACGGCGTGGTGGTGGATGTAGCGGTTCTCCGGCAGGGCTTCGCCAAGCTTCTGCGAGAGAGAGAGAGAGAGAGGTGTTGCAGGGGAGGAGGGAGGCGCCCAAGGCTGTAGGTTTCTGCCCTCCCTCCCCCCTTTATATAGGCCCCCTTGGGAGGGGGGCCGGCCAAAACCCATCTAGGGTTGGGGGGGCGGCGGCCAAGGGGTGGAAAGGGGTGCCTTGCCCCCCAAGGCAAGGGGGAAGCTCCCCCCTAGGGTTCCCAACCCTAGGCGCATGGGGGGAGGCCCAAGGGGGGGCGCCCCAGCCCACTAAGGGCTGGTTCCCTTCCACTTTCAGCCCACGGGGCCCTCCGGGATAGGTGGCCCCACCCGGTGGACCCCCGGGACCCTTCCGGTGGTCCCGGTACAATACCGGTAACCTCCGAAACTTTCCCGGTGGCCGAAACTTGACTTCCTATATATAATTCTTCACCTCCGGACCATTCCGGAACCTCTCGTGACGTCCGGGATCTCATCCGGGACTCCGAACAACTTTCGGGTTTCCGCATACATATATCTCTACAACCCTAGCGTCACCGGACCTTAAGTGTGTAGACCCTACGGGTTCGGGAGACATGCAGACATGACCGAGACGCCTCTCCGGTCAATAACCAACAGCGGGATCTGGATACCCATGTTGGCTCCCACATGTTCCACGATGATCTCATCGGATGAACCACGGTGTCGAGGATTCAATCAATCCGTATGCAATTCCCTTTGTCAATCGGTATGTTACTTGCCCGAGATTCGATCGTCGGTATCCCAATACCTTGTTCAATCTCGTTACCGGCAAGTCTCTTTACTCGTACCGCAATGCATGATCCCGTGACTAACGCCTTAGTCACATTGAGCTCATTATGATGATGCATTACCGAGTGGGCCCAGAGATACCTCTCCATCATACGGAGTGACAAATCCCAGTCTCGATCCGTGCCAACCCAACAGACACTTTCGGAGATACCCGTAGTGCACCTTTATAGTCACCCAGTTACGTTGTGACGTTTGGCACACCCAAAGCACTCCTACGGTATCCGGGAGTTGCACGATCTCATGGTCTAAGGAAAAGATACTTGACATTGGAAAAGCTCTAGCAAACGAAACTACACGATCTTTTATGCTATGCTTAGGATTGGGTCTTGTCCATCACATCATTCTCCCAATGATGTGATCCCGTCATCAATGACATCCAATGTCCATAGTCAGGAAACCATGACTATCTGTTGATCAACGAGCTAGTCAACTAGAGGCTTACTAGGGACACGTTGTGGTCTATGTATTCACACATGTATTACGATTTCCGGACAATACAATTATAGCATGAATAATAGACAATTACCATGAACAAAGAAATATAATAATAACCATTTATTATTGCCTCTAGGGCATATTTCCAACACTATATACCAACCAGCGTCCACTAGCCATACGTCAAGCGCACCCATAGGGAGCATGGATAGATGAGGAAGACGGATAATGGAGGGGAAGACACCCAAAACTAGGAAAGGAATGACCTTTAGGCCACAACCCAGCCACGAACGCCTCCCACTTGCGGTGCCTTTCCACCCACGTGGCCAAGACACCATAATAGCACCTCCACCCGCGTCGTAAGAGCGCCGCTAAGCCCGCCGCCTCAGAGCCCGAGAAACCAAATTTGATTGTCATCCACTGAGACTTCCCATAGTGGGAGTAACATAGGTAGTAACATCGCACATATGTAGGTTAAATAGATGATGTGGCATGCAATTAATGAAGAAAGAGATGAAAGTAGTAACATAGCTAGTTACTACTAGTATGAGTAACGTCACACATATCAAGGCAAGATGTGTCTATAGCCTAATAAATGAAATGTTGCATGTTACCATACATATGTTACTCCCCACTATAGAGGTAGTAACATAGACTAATAACATGGGCATGTTACTAGTCTATGTTACTACCCATTGTGGCTAGTTTGAGAGACGAGCCGCAGATGCACAGCCAGACAAACCCGCTGCCGTAGCGACGCACCTCCAAGCCAGCCAAATCACTACTGTCGGCGCCCACCCACGAGATGGCGAGTCCTCCGAGGCTCAGATCCACATGAAGCCAAAGATGGCTCGTGTACCAGGAAGAAGACTGAAGCGGCCAACCACAACCCCTCCCAACTAGGCCAGCACATCCACTTAGTGGCGCCGTCCAGAGCAGTCGCGGCAGACCAAGTACGTGCATGTGGACTGACCATCCTGGTCAGATCCAAACGGGGTGGCGGCGCCGGTGCCGAACGAGGCCAACGCGGGGAATGATCCCAACCCGCTGCCTCATTGACGGCCGACACATGCCTTGAAGCCAAGGGAAGGACGCCAAGAGGGCTGACCGGACCACCGTCTCGCGAGAAAGAAGTAGCTCAGAATCGTCGGGGACGATGACGGGCTGATGGAGGAGGCGAAGGAGAGGAAGAGACCGGGAATGGAAGGAGACGAGGAGGCCTCGTCGCCGCTGTGGGCCAGCCGGCAGCGGTGCCGAGGAGGGGGCATGATGGGGGAGGCGGCGGGGGTGGGAAAACCTAATCTTCCCGAGTCTCCCCTTGGGGACGACCGGGGGGGGGGGTAACCCACTAACCTTGGTTTAGTTAACTCAGACCACTCTGTTTCTCTCTTAAAGGAAACTCATATCACCTTGTTCTTTCAGTGTGTCTTACTACTTCAAACTTTCTTGTAACCTGTCTAGAGGCTAGCAAACATGACATGTAGTTCTAAGCTAGTTGGGTGGGTAACTGAATAATGTTTCATTTTGTGAGATGGTACATTATAAATAGTTGTGTTACAAATACAAGTGCTTTTAAAGACTGAAATATTATTTTGTTAAAAATACAAAGAGTTGTAAATCTTGAGATTCTACATCACACGAATATGTTTGTTCACTTTATGCATGATGTGCATATGGAAGTTAATCTTATTATTTATGTGAAATGTGTATGCTCAACCAGATTCTTCTCATTCTACCTCTCTGAAAGAACATGCGGTGCCCCCATGTTTGGTTTTGGTAATTGATGACAATCTCTATGGACTAATGGCTGCCTTGAGTTATATTTGAAGGATTTGTCCATAGGCATTTCTTGAAGTCCATGTGTTGGTTTCAAGGAGTTTATGTGGTGACCAAGGTGTTATTAAGGAATTATCCAAAGATTAGTCATGTGAGAGTTGAGCTTATTGCAAGCATGTCTTGGAGAAGAAGATTGTGTGATCATTCATGTATATCTTCAAGACATCATCCAAATGAAGAGAGTTGGAAAGATTCAAGGTTGATCAAGACTATAAGGAATTATCCAAAGATTGGTCTTGTGAGTGTTGAGCTTATTGCAAGCATGTCTTGAAGAAGAAGATTGTATGATCATTCATGTTTACCTTCAAGACATCATCCAAATGAAGAGAGTTGGAAAGAGTCAAGGTTGATCAAGACTAAGTCAAGAGTGAATCAAGTTGATCAACACACAAAGCGCACAAGATGTACCGAGGGATCAAGCGATCCCATGGTATGGTAAGCACTGTCAATTACGCTTTGTGTACTAACCCATGGTCCTCGTGAGAGTTCTTTGTGGGGTTAGGTTGCGGTGTGCAAGTTCAAGTGAAGCGGGCAAGTTCAAGTAAAGCATCACGAAGAGATCAAATGCTTGAAGCTTGCCATCCATTGTGGTGACAATGGACTTGTGAAGATGTGCGGAAGGGTTTTCTATTTTACCGGTCTCATGATGGTAGTTGGGAGACCGGGTTATAGGATCGATTGCCGTACTATCAAGGGGGGCTCTCGATGAGTAGCTTGATCGTATCGTTCATAGAGAGCTCAAACCATTGCATCCTTGCATCATTTTTATTGGTTCTTGTTTGCTTCTCTTTGTGAGTTTTGGAGCTTATGGTCATCTTGATGACAAGCTCGAGTTCATCGAAAACGGAGTTCACTCGCATATTCTATGATGTTTTCGATGTTGAAGGTTTTGCCGGTTCTTCTCAGTTGGAGTTTTCTCTCCTCTATATATCAGGCATACCTCCCCTGCCTCTTCTTACTATAACCAACAAGCTTGAGTTTGCTCAATTCGGAGCTCATATGCAGAAGTTATGGCAGTTTTGGTTTCCCGTGGAGTATACTTGTTTTCGTGGAAGTGGCTTTAGGATGGTCCCAGCGGTAGTACCGCTTAGGGGTCACAAGCGGCAGTACCGCTCCGCAGCGGTAGTACCGCTGGTGGGTCCTCAGCAGTAGTACCGCTACGGTACCAGGCCCCTACCGCGTCGACTCGAGGGGTCATTTTTCGTGTCGGATAGTGCGGTACTTCGCAGCAGCAGTAGGGCGGCAGTACCGCTCACGAGCGGTAGTACCGCCCAACCACCGCGGCAGTACCGCTCGGGTCTGTCTCTCTCCTGCCCTCCTAACTCCACGGTAGTACCGCCCGGGGAAGCGGTAGTACCGCTGTTCTCAACGGTAGTACCGCTGCCTTATGCGGTAGTACCGCTCGTGTGCGGGCTGAGCACATAACGGTTGGATTTTCCCCCTCCTATAAAAGGGGTCTTCTTCCCCAATGAACCTTATCCTTTGAGCTCGTGTTCTTCCCCCATTGTTGACCTTCTTCGAGCTTGCTAACTCTCAATCCCTCCATGGATTCTTGCTAGTTTTTGAGGGAAAAGAGAGAGGAGATCTAGATCCACATTTCCACCAATCACTTTCTCCTCTATGTGAGGGGAACCCCTTGGATCTAGATCTTGGAGTTCTTGGTGTTCTCCTTCTTGTTCTTCCTCTCTTTTCCCTCCCTAGCATTAGTTGCTTTGGGGGGATTTGAGAGAGAAGGACTTGGGCACTCCGTGTGCCCTTGCCATTGCATTTGGTGCATCGGTTTGAGTTCTCCATGGTGATACGTGGAAGTTACAAGTTGAGAAGCTTATTACTCTTGGGTGCTTGGTACCCTTGAGCTTGTTCCTCTTGGGTGCTTGGGCGCCCTAGACGGTTGGTGGTGTTCGGAGCTCAATCATTGTGGTGTAAAGCTCCGGGCAAGCGTCGGGGTCTCCAATTAGGTTGTGGAGATCGCCATGAGCAATTTGACAGGTTTCGGTGACCGCCCCCAAGGGTTACCAAAGTGTACGGGATCGGTGACCGCCCCCAAGGGTTGCCATTTGTACGGGTTCGGTGACCGCCCTCAAGGGTCCCTTAGTGGAATCACGGCATCTTGCATTGTGCGAGGGCGTGAGGAGATTACGGTGGCCCTAGTGGCTTCTTGGGGAGCATTGTGCCTCCACACCGCTCCAAACGGAGATTAGCATCCGCAAAGGTGTGAACTTCGGGATACATCATCGTCTTCGCGTGCCTCGGTTATCTCTTACCCGAGCCCTTTACTTATGCACATTACTTTGTGATAGCCATATTGGTTCTTTTCATATATCTTGCTATCACCTAGTTGTTTATCTTGCTTAGCATAAATTGTTGGTGCACATAGGTGAGCCTAGTTGTTGTAGGTTTTGTGCTTGACAAATTAACCGCTAGGTTTATTCCGCATTTGTTCAAGCCTAAACCGTAATTATTTTAAAGCGCCTATTCACCCCCCCTCTAGGCGACATCCACAATCTTTCACTCTCCAACCAAACACAAAAATGGAATCAACGCATTCTACATTTCTACACCTATCAAACACAAGAATGGAGTCGATCCTTTCCACTGGAATGGGACCATGAAATTCCGTTCCATTTGGTTCTGAAACCAAACACACACTTAAGAGCCTAGGTTCACATAAATAAGAAGAGGTACTGCTCTGTAAAACAGGCATGTCACATGCAAGCTACTCCCTCCATTCCTAAATAAAAGTTTTTGTAGAGATTTCATTATAGACCACATATGGATGTATATAGATGCATTTTAGAATGTAGATTCATTCATTTTGCTTCATATGTAGTCCATAGTGGAATCCCTACAAAGACTTATATTTAGGAACGGAGGGAGTATATGGCTTTTTGGTTTTCTGTTTGTGCCAACCAGATATTAATATGAATTGTTTGATTGCTTGCATGACTACTCTAGACGAGGCTCATGAACCTTTGGGGCCGTAAAATAACATGAACATGTGGGCATGTACAATAAATATAGAGATATCCGAGTACTCTTGCACTTCGTTGCGATCTGGACTTATAATAAAAGTATATAGCCGTACAGTGGCTTTTGTAGGGAAACTAACAACCACATAGCTAAATATTTGTAGATATGTACAAAAACTATTTATGAATATCACCCTATCGGTCAAATTTTACAAGATCACATAAACTATGAACGGAGGGATAAGATTACTCAATATTCAGCTGCATTGGATTATTCACAAGAATTTTCCGAAACAAGTCAGCTTTTCAATCGCATAATCATTTTTATTGCCCTCGAAAGGACAATAAAATTAAGATACACTACTATACGGGCTTATAGCCTTCTGTGATTAGCAGTTCAATTATAAGGAGGCCCGAATTGATGTTCCACTCATTATGGATTTTAATATTTTCAGTTTTTCTCCCCCTGACTTTATTCTTCCAAATATTGTAAACGATGTGGCTATCATTTGAGGAATAAAGTTACTAATCAAAAAATAAAATAATATTTTCAGTTTTTATTTTCAAACCTAATATATTCAGTGGGTTAGTTTAGTTCTCTGAGCATCCCTCCTTTGGCATCGATTCTGAGATGTGTATGACTTTTTTTGCGAGAAGGGGCAACTATTTCATCCAGATGCATCTTCTTAATTTTTGGCTGGTGAAAAAAAGTATCAAGTGTAAAAAAAAAGGCTCTGAACTTTCACGTTTCCATGAAGAGGCAACCCGATCAGTGTTCTCCCGTCTAAGATTAGGGGATTCGTGGTAACCTCGGTGAATTCTTCATGTTCCCCCTATTGGGGAACGTAGTAATTTCAAAAAAAAAATTCCTACGCACACGCAAGATCATGGTGATGCATAGCAACGAGAGGGGAGAGTGTTGTCCACGTACCCTCGTAGACCGAAAGCGGAAGCATTAGCACAACACGGTTGATGTAGTCGTACGTCTTCACGATCCGACCGATCAAGTACCGAACGCACGGCACCTCCGAGTTCAGCACACGTCCAGCCCGATGATGTCCCTCGAACTCCGATCCAGCCGAGTGTTGAGGGAGAGTTTCGTCAGCACGACGGCGTGGTGACGATGATGATGTTCTACTGACGCAAGGCTTCGCCTAAGCACCACTACAGTATTATCGAGGTGGACTATGGTGGAGGGGGGCACCGCACACGGCTAAAAGATCAAACGATCAATTGTTGTGTCTCTAGGGTGTCCCCTGCCCCCGTATATAAAGGAGCAAGGGGGGAGGTGCGGCCGACCAGGAGGGGGCACGCCAGGAGGAGTCCTACTCCCACCGGGAGTAGGACTCCCTCCCTTTTCCTTGTTGGATTAGGAGAAGAGGGGGAAAGAGGTGGAGGAGAAGAAAGAAAGGGGGGGCGCCGCCCCCTTCTCCTTGTCCTATTCGGACTAGGGGGGAGGGGCGCACAGCCCTTGCCCTGGCCGCCTCTCCTCTTCTCCACTAAGGCCCACTATGGCCCATTAAGCCCCCGGGGGGTTCCGGTAACCCCTCGGTACTCCGGTAAAATCCCGATTTCACCCGGAACACTTCCAATATCCAAATATAGGCTTCCAGTATATCAATCTTCATGTCTCGACCATTTCGAGACTCCTCGTCATGTCTGTGATCACATCCGGGACTCCGAACAATCTTCGGTACATCAAAACATATAAACTCATAATATAACTGTCATCGAAACGTTAAGCGTGCGGACCCTACGGGTTCGAGAACTATGTAGACATGACCGAGACACGTCTCCGGTCAATAACCAATAGCGGAACCTAGATGCTCATATTGGCTCCCACATATTCTACGGAGATCTTTATCGGTCAGACCGCATAAGAACATACGTTGTTCCCTTTGTCATCGGTATGTTACTTGCCCGAGATTCGATCGTCGGTATCTCAATACCTAGTTCAATCTCGTTACCGGCAAGTCTCTTTACTCGTTCCGTAATACATCATCCCGCAACTAACTCATTAGTTGCAATGCTTGCAAGGCTTAAGTGATGTGCATTACCGAGTGGGCCCAGAGATACCTCTCCGACAATCGGAGTGACAAATCCTAATCTCGAAATACGCCAACCCAACAAGTACCTTCGGAGACACCTGTAGAGCACCTTTATAATCACCCAGTTACGTTGTGACGTTTGGTAGCACACAAAGTGTTCCTCCGGTAAACGGGAGTTGCATAATCTCATAGTCATAGGAACATGTATAAGTCATGAAGAAAGCAATAGCAACATACTAAACGATCGAGTGCTAAGCTAACGGAATGGGTCAAGTCATCACATCATTCTCCTAATGATGTGATCCCGTTAATCAAATGACAACTCATGTCTATGGCTAGGAAACATAACCATCTTTGATCAACGAGCTAGTCAAGTAGAGGCATACTAGTGACACTCTGTTTGTCTATGTATTCACACACGTATTACGTTTCCGGTTAATACAATTCTAGCATGAATAATAAACATTTATCATGAGAATAAGGAAATAAATAATAACTTTATTATTGCCTCTAGGGCATATTTCCTTCACCCCCGCGCTGCTGGCATGAGGGGCAAGATACATTGCAGGTATCCTTCATCGTCTTTGATATGCGGTACCTTTTGATACATACTCATCTCGTATTCCTTATACTAGTTAACGATCTCTGCATTTTCTCGATGCAGGAGTAAGGGTTTAGCTAGGACCTACGACGCAAATGGTTAGGCACTCATATGGAGGTGTATCGAACAACACCGTAGATGACAGACAGACTGTTAACACACTTCTCGATGCCGCCCATTCCGAAGAAACAAATTTCTGCTTCCGCTGGAGCATCCAAGGAACTAATGCATTCTCACCGAGAGAGGATTGAACTTGTGCATCACATGACCAAAAAACAGAAGTGTGTATGTATATATTTATAGATGGAAAATAAGAAGGAAGAGTCAAAAAAAGAAAAAAAGAATAGTAACAAAAGGTGGAAACATTTAAGAGCCTAGGTGCACATAAATAAGAGGAGGTACTGCTCCGTAAAAACTTTGCTAGGGACTTTGGGCATGATAGATTGATAGGTAGGTTGCATCAACACTGATCAGGCATGTCAAATGCAAGCTATGGGTGTTTGGTTGCTTGTATGCACCCACCAAGTGTTATTAGGAGTCATTTGATTGCTTGCATGGCTACTCTGGACCAGATCAACATTGAACTTTAAAGTATCATTATCTGAGGACTCTTGCACTTCTATTTCATATAGACTTAACATAAAAGTATATAGTTGTACAGTAGGGTTTGTAGTTAGAAAAATGACCGTATACCATCTATCAGACTTGCCAAAGAGGGATGACCTCACGAGGACGTGGTTTTGATGCGCGGGCTCAGATGAGGCCGATATCCTGCACGGTCCACGCGTTGTGGGGATTCGAGAAAGTACTGTCGAAGAGACAGTTTTAGGCGGTAAGAAAAAGGCGTATATAGCGATATGGGAGCATCAATAGATGTGTACGGTGGGACCGGATCGTATCTGGCAGCGTCGGACCCCGGTGCCGGCGCAACGGAGAAGTCATGGACCATTATCCCAAAAAAAGAAGTCATGGACCGTCATTCAGAATGTCCGCGATTTCGTGTGCCTTGGGTTAGGATGTTTGCGTGATTCAGTGCCTGGGGACAGAAAGTGCAAATTTCGGGCCCAAAGACTCCGGACCTGTTTGTTTCAGATTTTGGGAGCAGATGCAGCTTTGCCAGTGAAGCCGAATCTGGAATCTGAAACAAACAACTATTTGACTTTGTCAGTGAAGCTGAATCTAGATTTGGACAATTTTTTGTACAATTTCCTGAAGCATCTTGAAGTGCACTTCCGTGGCAAAGCTAATTTTGCTTTGTCATTAAAGAGAATCCACACGTGATTAAAATCCAAGGAAGCTGAAAGAAACAGGGCCTCCGTCTGACTAGTGATCGTGGCGGAGGAGTCGGCGATGTCCGGCAAGTGCGCGGCGTGGGCGGTGAGTCATAGCGAACGCGGATGACAACTGACGGTTTCGAGTTTCTGCTGGATCAGATCGAGTCGTCGACAGGTGAGCACCTGCCTCCAGGGCTGCATCCTTTTTGGTCTAAGAGCTGGGTTTGGGGACGTGAACTGATATGACGGCACCGGCGACGGTGTTGTCGCGGCACGCAGGTTACCCTTGCGGGAGTTGGCCGACAGCCTAGAGCAGCCAGATCCAGTGCCGCTTGCGATTGTGGCTCGCCAGTATGTCGCTCGTCAGAAGCGACCAGCTTCCCATGAGGCGGCCGACAGGGCCGACGGAGTCGGATCCCCTACTGTCGCCGGGAGCAGAGGAATAAACCCGGGAGGAAGGAATCAACGCCAGCGCAGCCGGTGGAATCAACAGGGGAAGTAAATCCTGAAGCCCTGGATGGACGAAGAGGTTATCCAAAAGGATGATGCAGGTCGTTTGTGCGTGCATTCCTAGTGGACTAGATGCAGATTGTTCTACCATCGGAAGATGCAGAGACTTGATGATATTTATTTTCTGAATTTTTTTTTTGAGGGCCGGAGGTACAGAACAACAGGTCATGCGGGTGTGAGTGCCCAGCTATGATTCGATTGTCGAGGTCAGAAGGCAATGGGTGTTTTATCACGGAGCATCATGTAAACCACAACCATTCCATGTCACTAACAATGAATGAGAAAGTACAATGGTCATCTCACAAGCACATCAATGCTTATACGAAAGATCTAGTGAAGCCCCTTATAGGCAGAATAATGTGAATTTGAAGAAGGTGTACAACATCATTGGCAGTTTCTTTGGATCAATTGAGAGAGTTCCGTTTGCCGTTCACAAAGCGGACGCTTCGGAACCTATGCGGGAGCATAAGTTTGTTTGACAATGATGTTAGAAAGACAATGTAAGTATTTGCGGAGCTGGAAGCTAGAGGCCCGGAATTCACTTACCGTGTTTTTTTCTGACATGACAGTGAGATCCGGATTAGGAACCTGATGTAGACAAATGGAAACATCAGGATGCAGTACAAGTTCTTCGGTGATGTGCTGCCATTTGAAACGGCGTACCGAACAAATGTTTATGACATGTCGTTCGGTATTTTCGTTGGCGTGAACAAGCATTTTCAAAGCATTATCTTGGCCGGCGATGAACAAGCTGTAAGTTTTGAGTGGGTATTCTCAGAATTCATTAGCGTGATGGGTGCGCCGCTCCAAGGACTATTTTTACTGGCAAGTTTCGCAATCATGTCTATCGCCTTGTATGTGCAAAAGCTTGTTTGCCATTGGCAGCTCGTGGTCCTAACTGCTGGATCAGGGCTCGCAGACAAAAATAGTGTGATGGAGATTGTAATCAGGAAGGTGTTGCCGAGCACTTTGCATAGGTGGTGCAAATGGCATATCCTTAAGAAGGCTAAGTAATGTGTGAGCTTTATGGATGGCATTGGTTTTCTGAATTTTGTTTTCTCTGTTTTTATCTTTCTAATCTGGCAGCACGGGGCAGTACTAAGGTCGAACGTAACTGTCGAGCATCACGCACGCACGCACGCACGCACGTACGCACGCACGCACAGAGTAAGGAGCTGACTTGGCAAAGAAAGTTAAATACACCCCCTGAATGAAAAAAATACAAAGCAATCAACCCCTGCTTCCAGTAGGAGAGAACGTATCTGGTTCACCGGCCCAATTAGTGCACCGGATGCACCAGTAGATTTTGAACCATTAGATGAAAGGACAACGGGCCAGATTTGGTCATAAGTTGGACTACACCATTTTTTTACAGAAGCAACCTAATCTCTACTAGTACAATGCCCGTGCGTTGCCACGGGCTCTTGAAATAGTTTGCAAGAGTTATATAAAGATAATGCATGTTAAATTTCACACGTACGGACAATATAACACAGACACAATTATTTAATAATTAAAGTACATTTTTGCAATGTAAATTGCCAAAAAGAAAAATTAACGGCATGTCCATGTAACAAACTTAATGGAGTTCTAACTAAACATCTATTATAAAATTATTAATATCTAGGTTATACGCTTAAGAAATTCTTTCACAATATACGGAAAGTTGTCTTTAGCTTCATTCCCACGATGTTTTAGCAAATATAATAAAAACTGCTTTCTCAACTCATATCCATCCTGCACAAACAATATATGTAGTTAGTATGAAAATAAGTAACGGACAATACTCACCGCGCAAACCGGCTTGACCCGTTCCACCAGAGCATAAAATGAATCATCGCTAATCATAACTCCCATTAACATCAACCAGTATTCTTGGTGTTTATTACTGTTAGTCAACTGGCATTTCAAGTTTCATTACTGCCTGAAATGAAGGTTATCACTCTAAAATAGCATGGTCATATTAGTGACCGTGCAAACTTCAAGATTTAAAACCGATAAGCAGCCCTTCAAATTGGAAAGGGTGCACGTGCAGCGCACGTAAGTTTAGGAATTTCTTCATCATTTTGATTATCTAAATCAATTTTTTTCATAATAGTTGTCACAATAACATGTTATGTTTAACAAGAATTGGTCTAAACTGAAATTTTATAACAATCCAAAGTCCAATTTCGGCAAACAGCCTCCTCGCTAGCAAGATGTGTCAGCACCATCCAATCGCCATCTCGCAACTGTCATCCTGGTGGTTTGGATTTCTGAATATGTTTGTCTCTTTCCTGCCGCACGCAACACTTTATCTCCATGTCACGCCGAATCTTCTTTTGGGCTATCATCAGGGGATTTTGTCTACCTAAATATAATTACACACCATGAAGACAAGCTCGAATTGCTGGTGGCTTGGATCGTCTCAACAACACCCAACCAAGAACCAACCGTCCAGGCTCGATCCTCTGCAAGGAGGGCATACCAAATCATCTCCTTTTTATCAACACAGATAGAATGTTCAAAACAATGCCATCGTAATCAACATGGGCAAAACATAGCAAAAAATAAGGACATGCTATTGTTCTACGCGAGACAATAAGCAACTTCAGCATCCAGTGTCCCATCATCTACCATGAAGATTGGGAACTCCGTCGTTCCAAGATATGCTTCAATATTTCAAGATTGGGAACTCATTGCATATAACCTTTTTCTTGCTTGTTAGCATAAACCCAGACATTGTCACCCCACAACAGAAAACATTAAGGTTTCAAAACAAAAGAAAACATTTGAACAAAAGAAAGTTAACGTATAGCAGATCTCAACCCATCTTACATCGCAAACTGTTAACCCCAATATTTCATGATCTGAATGAGGGAATTAAGGTTGGATTTTGTCTCTGACGAATCAGATTTCTGGACATTGTCAACATCAAGATTCCATCGCATGGTTTCATAACAATCAACCTGTACATGGATCTCTGATTAAATTCTAGCCACTACCATGAAGCTCCCGGTCAGCAAGAGTTGTATTTTTTCTGTTTAAGCGGGCACCTAGTTTTTCTAATACATGGATGTACTTCTCCCCATGTGGCTCAAAAGAAGCATGATGCCCCTGGGTTCCTGAACCTTGACCCAACGCCACCCATTTATTTGTGACAATTTATGCCCAAATTTATCTCAAACAAAAGGTATGCCTTCTTTTTCATACGACTCATGAGATTCTACAGCAACAAAAATGATTTTACATTGTTTTTCACACACGCATGAACCAGAGCTGCTAGACAGCAATATTCCACCATTTGACAATAACTATAACGATAAAGAATGACTACCAGACCATATCCTTTACTACATAATGGAATACTAATGTGCAAACAAATGCCACCATTGCTCCTGAAGTATTCATATCATCGAGTAAGAATGGTTGCATGTTTATCACCTTTTCCAATCCAATGAAACTGATGTTATAACGCATTACACATGCTATGAAAGAAATTGATGAGAACAATATTACATTTGCTCTTACTGCAAATCAACACCAACAAATCTATAATAGGTTCATGCATAAAGCAAGTGAATTTGAAAAAGAAACCAGAACCTTATTAAGTGATCCTAATTCCATGCAAAGTTGCCTAGGAAAAATAGAAGTGGAGGATCAAGGTGGATTCTAAATAATAGTAATATAATACTCCTTCAAGGTAAAAAAATGAAATCTAGTGGGTACAAGCATTTTGAATAATAAACAAAATTAAGATCTAACTATATACGTGCATCATCTACTAACCCTTCAAAATGATGATTTTCATTTGGACCAAGTACATCTCAAGCTGCAAGCACAATAAAATCACCATGGGCTTGGAGCCCACCATCTCTCCACGTTCCTGCATGTGAAGAATTAACCAGTGCCCCAAGTCAGAACTACTGCTAACCTTATTCATGTAGACCTTACTAAAAATTCAGAAAATATGCAGAGTATCCATTTTTGTTAACCTAGCTATCTGCAGTCCAAGACAGAGCGTGACCATAATCCACACTACAACACATGAATATAGCTACCTTATGGGGCATATATGCCTAATCCTCATATCTTCTTGTTTGGAAAAGAGTTGACCATTTGCACATAGTATAGAATGGCGAAGATTGAACATGCTCTCGTACAATTGGGGAATGGTGTGGAGCTCCATAAGCGACGGCGGCGATGCCGGCTACAGTTGTTCTGACAGGAACTAATTTGCTTACTCTTCGTTTTCAGTTAACCACATAGTACTACACTGCCATATACAAAATCAGGAGAGGAAGGTACCTTCTGTACGCCCGCTGCACGGGAGAGTTTTGTGGCGGACTGTATACCTGGACACGATAATCTTGTTTCGAAGGAGCGCCCAACTGCGGCATGGAGGTCAGAGAGGGGTGAGAGCCGGACCGGCGTGATTCACACAGTGCAAACCTGATAAACAAAACGCAAAAGTCCAGCACCTGGTTTACTGCAAGGAGCTCGCTGGTGTCCAGATTCAACCCGAGGTAGACTTGCCCATTATCTCGCCCTTCCGCCATCGGATCGGCGGGATGTCCCCTGCTCAGCCGCTCCCGTCGACAGGTACGGCCGTCCGCGACTGCAGGCGTTGTGGCGGCGAGGGACTCTTGGAGATGCGATCGAGCAGCCTACCCCTTGACTTGCAGAGGCAGGAGCTGATACGGACGCCGATCCCACTGAGGGGCCCGGTGGAGTGCTCGTGCGGACTTGATGATTCGACACATGAAGTCGAATAGATCATGGAACCCGGCGCCGCCGCCGGCATCAGCGGGGTCCCGTCGCATGGGTCGTGGTCTAGGCTCGGGGGTCGTGTCGACGGCGGCATGGAGGTAAGAGAGGTGAGAGCCTGCTGGCCGTGCCCTTCCTCCCCTCCCTTCCTTCTGTTCTCCCTGGAACCGCAGCAGGCCATGGAGGAGCTCAGCCGCCGCCGTCGTCCCTCCGACTCTCGCCGGAGCCGTCCGTCGTCGACCCGATCCTGCTGCCATCCGCCAGATCCGCAGCAGCCCCGCCGGAGCCCACAACTTGGCCATCACCGTTCCCTCGAGATGCCGCCGCCTCCCCGTGTTGACCGCATTGCTCACCTGCATTCAGGGATCTTTCGATATCGGATTGTGTTTTCCTTTCCTTGGATTAGGAAACGATGTACCGGGGTCGACGCGGGGCGCGCGGAACGTTTGGTACGGCAGAGTTTTCGTCCGCCCAGGTAAATTGCTAAGCGCGTTTTTGGCTCTGGATTAGATTAAATTAAGTGATTCTGATCGTGTGGTTATAATTGAGCTATGTTGTTATGTGTACGTTAGGCTGGGTACACTTAGCGATGTACATGTTTTCTTGTTTAATAAGTAGTACAGATGGTTTACCTATGAATTTCTTTAAATCCATTATTTGTTTCCTCAAAATCTATTATTTATTTCCTAAAGCAAATTGCATTAATGAGAGAAATTCACTGATTTGGTTAAGGTAGGAAAGAATCTATTATTTGTTTCCTAAAGCAAATTGCATTAATGGAAGAGATCCGTTGATTTGGCTAAGGTAGGAAATATTCTATCATTTGTTTCCTAAAGCAAATTGCATTTATGAAAGAGATTCGTTGATTTGGCTAAGCTAGGAAAGTTAGATCCGTGATCTTTTGTCATTACGAAAGTGTTGAAAATAAACCGTATTAAATCCATTATTTGTTTCCTGAAAATCTATTATTTATTTCCTAAAGCAAATTGCATTAATGAGAGAAATTCATTGATTTGGTTAAGGTAGGAAAGAATCTATTATTTGTTTCCTAAAGCAAATTGCATTAATGTAAGAGATCCGTTGATTTGGTTAAGGTAGGAAAGAATATATTATTTGTTTCCTAAAGCAAATTGCATTAATGGAAGAGATCCGTTGATTTGGCTAAGGTAGGAAAGAATCTATCATTTGTTTCCTAAAGCAAATTGCATTTATGAAAGAGATTCGTTGATTTGGCAAAGCTAGGAAAGTTAGATCCGTGATCTTTTGTCATTAGGAAAGTGTTGAAAATAAACCGTATTAAACCCATTATTTGTTTCCTGAAAATCTATTATTTATTTCCTAAAGCAAATTGCATTAATGAGAGAAATTCACTGATTTGGTTAAGGTAGGAAAGAATCTATTATTTGTTTCCTAAAGCAAATTGCATTAATGGAAGAGATCCGTTGATTTGGCTAAGGTAGGAAAGAATCTATTATTTGTTTCCTAAAGCAAATTGCATTTATGAAAGAGATTCGTTGATTTGGCTAAGCTAGAAAAGTTAGATCCGTGATCTTTTGTCATTAGGAAAGTGTTGAAAATAAACCGTACCGGACTACCAACTCCTCCATTAGGTTTTTTTCGCTGGTTAATCTTGGCAGGTCTTTTTTCGTTGGTTAACCTTCGTAGGTCTATTTTTTTGGTACGTGGATGGGTGCGGGTTGGGGCCTCAGGAGGAGGTTTTTTCGGTTTCTGGTGGATAAGTCAGAGGTGGGAGGAGGTACCAAAAAAAACCATGAAAGGTGGGACTAAAGAAAACCTAGAAGCGAGACTACCAACTGCTCCATTAGGAGTAGAGACTCCTAATGGAGCAGTTGGTGAATAGTCTCCACGGTTTTTTTTCGCTGGTTTTTTTGTCACCTCCCCCACCCCACCGGTTTAGTTTCGCGTCACCCTCACACACAACAAAAAAATCTGAACGGATCAGAACTTTCCATTCTGGCGCAAGTTATTGAGGAGTGTCTTTATGTGAAAGAATCAATCACGATCAATCTTTAAAGACCACATCTAAATTAATTAACCTTACCTTAAATTGCTCGTTCACATTAATTAGAAAACAAATCTCTACTCCTAATGTCTGAGTTGGTGAATAGCATCCACGGTTTATTTTCGCTGGGTTTTTTCGTCCCCCTCTCACCATCTCCCTCATTTTAATTTTTTCTCCTTCGCAACTAAAACCGAATCGCGTCCGATCCTCTTTTCATTTATTCGTGCTTACTTTGTAGGTGTCGATTGAATTCAATCATGTAAATATTTGGTAATTAAGAATTCAGAAATAATATCATATACATTGGATCAGCTTCCAAACAAATCACCTACCTCTCCATTTATTTTTTTCACCGATCCCCTTCCATACTTAGCTCCTTCGAACACGCACTAGACGCGCTTATCTTTTGTCCTGAGCATAAGTCGTTCGTTCGTCATCCTCAAAAAAAGACCAAACGTGAAAACCTACGCAGGGCCTCCCTCCCGGCTCCCGTGATCCCTAGCTAGCCCGCGCTCATCCCCTTCTACACCAGCAGCCGCCGCCCCCGCCCCGCACCCCTTGCCCTCCCTCCCTACCTTTTCCCAGCCGAGCGCCCCATCCATACAAAGGGCAACGCCGCGGCTGGGCAGTCCAGGAGGCGAGCGAGGCAGCGAGCAAAGTTTTTCATGGATCGATCGATACATGTGTGATTGTGTTTGCCTCTTCCTCAGCTGGCTGATCGAGCGTCCTCTACGTGCCCTCCCTCGGCCCCTCGGCAGCTCGTCGCCGCAGGCAGGTATCCACACGTGATGCCTATGCGCTGCATGCCATTCCTCTCTGCAGGTGCCGCCATGGCCGTGTCATGGAGCTCGCCGCCGCGCCTTCCAATGACGCCCTGCGTCCAGGTCATCCAGATCCTGATTTGGGCGTTTGTTTTTTTGCCCTTGTTTCTGATTTGGGTGATTTTTTTCCAGGCATGGCGAGGGCGCTGGATGGCAGGAACGGCCGCATCAAGGAGGCAGCTAGGGACGGTGGCTCCAGGGCTCTACACGCCGTTGCCAGCCACGGGAGGATGCCGGTGTGTGTTTACCTGCTTGAGAAGCATGTTCAACGAAAATGTCAACGAACCTTTGGCCATAGCTTCTTCCTCTTCTCACAACAAGTGAGTTCTCTCTGCACTAGCATATGTGCTATCAGTAATCACCGCTCTATAATTCTGAATATATTTCTATATGATATCCAGCCGGTAATCGTGCAGGCTTTTGTCTAAAGTTTTTTCTTTTGCAATTTGCAATGTACAAAGTTTGAATATTACAGAAACTGCTGGCATCTAATTTTCCATCATATTATATTTTACGCATAAGTTTTGTATCTCCTTTCTAATGAGTAAATGGTGAATAGATCCTTTTTGTGAATTAAACATAATTCAGAGATGATAATGACTATGTAGCTTGCATTGCATGTATGGTGGTGTATCTATTGAGCTGGAGAATATTTTAGAATTCATTCACTTGCAGCGATGGCAATGACCAACACAGTTTTTTCGTTTTCTGTTTTGTTCCTACGTTCTGGTTGGTACCGGTGTAGATTTTCTTCCTCAATAAAATACATAGAAGTAGATTGGATTGGTCACAAATATCTTACTACAGCAGCAGTTATGTTTTTCCAACTGAAATCATTTTCCTTGCTAGGCGCTAGCTATACCTGACAACAGGTAAGAGACGTGTTGTTGGCAACTCACCCTTAGTTACAGTTGAGGTACTTGCACAAAAGACGCGTGAAAATGTTTGATTTTAACATTGTTTTACCGTATGCTTTGATTTCATCGGGAAAGAGGAGAAGACAAGAGGAAGAGAGTCCCTAGGGGTAAGTATCGCCGAGCACAACAGGTTGAAACAAAAATACTGAGATGGTGTTGAGAACAGAAAATATGAGAAATAGTCCAATGTTTTACACAACATGTTGTGACACATGCACATGACATAGATATTTTAATCAATATCTCATTTAATGAACTAATCAAGAAAGACAAAAAAATAGATTGACTCATGATGACAAATATGTTCGTCTTGATTTGTACTATCAATTTTTGTCGCAACACAGTCATAAGTCGCATGTGACGTTCACATTATGAATTGAAATGATGTTTTGATTAGTGTCTTAGTTTGTTGTTTCATGGTAGCACGGGCATTCACCTGTGTTAGTTTTTCATCTTGAATGGAAGTAACTTTGTGTTCTAATTGATTGAGCATATGAATTTATGAAGTATTGGTTGTGTATGCTAATTCTGACGGATGGAATCCTTTGTTTTATAGCATCATGCACTAATATCTCTACCCCTAATGTCTCAGTTGGTAGAATAGTCTCCACGAATTTTTTTCGTCCCACCATTTTCGTCCGTTTTTTTTTCGTTGGTTTTTTGTCCCCCCACCCCACCCCACGCAAGCACCCCAAAAAAACCAACCCGCACAAACACCGATCCTATCGATCCCCTGGAGGACATGCAGCCACCGTCATGTGATCTTCCTCACACAGACGCACGAGATCGCCGCCGCCGACCTCACAGACAAGACGCCGCCGAATCTTGTACACGTACGGGATCGCCGGATCCCTAGAACGCCGTTGATCTATTCACTACATCGACGGACACGAAGCGCTACACTAGAAACCAGGCCGATCCCAGAGCCAGAAGAAGAAGGAGAAGAGGGTCTCCATGGCTCACCAGGCGTCGGCGGGCAGCGATGACACGCGGCTGCGAAGGTGTTCGTGGATGGCCTGGCGTGAAAGATGAGCAAGGAGGGTGTGCACGACCAGTTCGAGCTCTTCGGCGAGATCCTCGAGGCCGTCGTCATCGCCAACAAGGGCACCGACATATCCAAGGCCGCAGATTCATGAGTACCCACCCAAACAATTCTCTCTTCCCCTCATCATCGATTCATGTTCAGTAGTTAATTCTCTTGTTTAATTCAGCCCCGTTAGTTGATGCTATGCCTAGATGGATGCTTGGCAGGTTACATTTTGGGAGGCGGAGGCGGCCATTAGGGCGTGCTTCGGTCCGTATCGGTGATTGACGACCGGAGGACCAACTGCAACCTCGCCCGCCTCAGGGTCCAGAGGTCCAAGGCCCCACAACCAACTGCCTCTGCATCCATATGCTGGTAATTAATTTGATGCTTTGATTGTTAATCATTGACCATGACCAAGAATCTATCAATTAATTTGATGCTTTAGTTAACTTGTAATTTGCTGAATTATTATTGGTTAAGCACCGTGTATGTCTTCGTTTGATTGTTAGTCGGTGACCATTACCAAGAAGCTAGCTAGGTGTGCGTGCATGCCACACACATATATCAGTTGTTGCAGTTTAAAATCATCTGCCAACTCTCTTTTCAAATAAAAAATTTGCCAACTTAATTAATCAATCATGTCGGATTGTAGACGCAGTGACCAGACAATGCAAAGTTCCTGTTTAGTTTGACATAGTTAGTAGAAGGTTTAGTGTCAATCTAGAGCTGCTATGACTAATTTGAAAACTATACTGGTGTTATAGATTTGCTAGGACTAATTAATCTGTATGCACGGCTAACGCCCTTTTGATGTTTTTCACTGTTGAGATTATGCTTTTAGAAAATGTGTTTGTTTTGTTTTGTGTTAAGCTACAACAAAATATGATTTGATTGCATTCTGGACAATCTTCAAAGAGATGCTAATTCTCCATGATTATTAACTTGACGTCCGAAATTAAGTTTGTCTGTCCTATTGTGGTTTATTTCAGTTGTGTGTGGTAATTGCAGCAATCAAGTTACCAAATCTGAAGCATTTTAGCAAGGCAACGGTACATGTGCTCTTTTGGTGGAAGATGAAGCTTTTGTTGGTAATGTGATCTTTTTTCTGAAGAAGACTGACAACCCTGCATCATGAGATCGCCAAAGTCCAGTCTCGTTTCTACTGGGTGGGCGACAACGATAGATAGAAATACCATATGGTCAGCTGGACGGACATTTGCAAGCCTCGGGAGTAGGAGGGCTTGAGATCATGTGCTTTAAGCACATGAACATCGCCCTACTATCCTGCTGGCTTTGGCGGATTGCCCAAGGGCAAGGTGGCCTCTGGTTACACATTATCCGAAATAAATACCTTCGTGGACAGCCAACTTGCCTTCTGCCAGAGAACTGGCGGCTCCCAGTTCTGGCAGTCGGTCATCCAGCTGCTCCCGGTGCTTTGCATCGGGACATCCATCTCGGTTGGATCTGGAGCTACGACTCTGTTCTGGTTTGTCCGCTGGGTGGGCGACTCCCCCTTCGCTGTGCGCTTCCCCGACCTCTTCTCCATCGCCGTAGATCCTAGGATCTCGGTTGAGAGGGCCCTTATTGACTTAGGGCGCCTCGCCTTCCGGAGACCATTTGGGCCTCCGGAAACTGCCGACTGGCAGGAGCTGCTTGACTGCATTGCCCTCCACGAGCCTCAGGTTGACGCTGGCCCGGATTCTGTTCAGTGGCGCCTAGAGCCGTTGGGACAATTCTCCACCAAGTTCCTCTACCGGGCTATCGCCCCCTCCTCCGCCCCGCCTCCCCTCACGGCGGTTTGGCCTGTCCGCCTTCCCCTAAAGATCCGGATCTTGATGTGGCAATGGATCCGCGGACGGATTCCTTCTGGCGTAGAGGTCCGCAAGCGCAATGGCCCTGGTACCGGCCTTTTCCCGCTTTGTGGCGTCCCTGAAGACTCGAATCACATCTTCTTCACTTGTGTGTCTGCCCAATTTCTTTGGGGCTGTTTTCGTGAGGTGGTTGGTGGCAACTGGTGCCACACCAATTTCCCCGACATGTTCGCTGAACTCCAGGCCTCCTCCCCGCATTCTCGCCACATTAGGTGGCTGGAGATTGGGACTCTTGCTTGGACCCTCTGGACGATCCGCAATAGATTTGTGATCCAGCGCATTCCGCTTCGGCGTGCTACTGACGCTCTCTTCAAACTGTCTGGTTACTTGCAGCTCTGGCAGCCGCTTAGCCGCCCCAGGATCGGGACGCCATCTCTGCCTTCATCGCCGACCTCCGCTCGATGGCCGTCCACTTATCGCCGCCGCTCCCTCCGCCACCTCCCGAGCCGGATTAGGGGTCGGGTCCCTCCCCGGCCCCATTTTGTGTTTATTTTGGGCTTGTTGAGCTGTGCCCTCAGCAAAACCTTTTGTACTCTGTCTTGTGAGACGTGTGTGTGTGGTGTGAACCTTCTTGTGTACTGGTGCTATGTGGCGGTTTGCTTTATTTATAAAGCGGGGCGAAAGCCTTTTTCGGTTTAACTCAAAGGACTGACAATTAACCATGGGAAAGTAGTGCATCATGGAAGGTTCACCACTAGAAAAATCAACAAAGTCTACAGCTAAGAGAGATAATTTTAAAATTTCTTGTTACTTACAATTCCTGAATTGGGTTAAGAATGTAGTGCTTACGGTGCAGATTGTATATATAGTATTTGGATGATCAGATGGGTCTTCTTCTACATGGTGACTATTAACGCAAAAGGATTGCACTTCTATCTCAACCACTACATTTGGTTACTCAGATTGTAAGTTATTTTGCATATCTGCTGTCATCATACTTTTACTTTCCATTGTGTTGATGTAGAGGTACGAACAAAGCTACAAAGTGATAAGGGCACATAGTCTACTAGATTTGTTACACTCTTCTTGGCAGCCAACGAAATATCTTTATTTGAACCATAATCCGTGCAAAACAGATTTGGAGTATGCATTGTCCCTCTTAATAGCTCACAAACTGGTTTATGGGTACCATATCTTAGCAACACACATCAAACTGAAACGGACATTAGAGTGTTACTCCATCTTTTCGAAAATACAGTGTGTTGTTGAACCTTGACCGTAAATTTCTCTTTGTTGCAAATCATAAGAAGGTGTTACACAAGTACTATATTATTATCACACTGCAATATTTAGCAAGACTGCATGCAATTTATACAGTATCTTTTCTAACCCTTTTTTATTCCAAGTCAAGTGATTGATGGGAGGGAGGGAGGGAGGGAGAGAGGGAGAGAGAGAGAGAGACGGACAGAGGTGGCAACCATGGACTGGGGTTGCAGAGAGAGTTGAGAGTTGTTGGACAAAGAGATAGATGTTGAGTGATTTATTATTGATAAAAAAAACTAAACTGAACAAGAAATCTATAGGTATATGTTAGCTTGCTTAAATCTTCATACTAATTATATAGTGCTTGTGCAGGATGGTTATGAGATGAGAAATATATTTTTGTATTATAGATACCATCCAAATGAAGCTAAAGGCAACAATCCTGACTGGAAATATCTTAAGCGCATCATGTAGACCTTAATTGTAACATATAATATTGCTCTCTACCTATACATAATCAAGTTACATTGCAGTGGACTTCAATTATTTTCCAATTGTCGCAGGCTATTTTTCTATATATGTGAAATATGATATACATTATATGCATAATCAGAAGAAAAAAATACATGTGAAATTTGATATGCGTTCTATTCATAGGTGTAATCAAAATAAATAAATTAAAAGCCCTTGGCAACGCACGGGCATTCTACTAGTAGTTTATTGCATTTGACCCGCACTCCACAACACTCTCTCCCATCAATAAATCTGTGGATTTAATTTTATGGCCCAAACACAAAAATGGTTATATAATTTGAACTGAATGTCCAGTTTCAGTTCCGTTTTGACCATCATCTTTTTCTTGATGAGATCTTTGATACAAGATCAATGTTGAATATGTTTTTGAAATTTTATTTTATTTGCATTCTGAAACTTGGCTTGAAACTACTTTGTTTGGGGCAAAAGCATATGTGTGTGGGACCGACATGTGGGGGAGAGCGAGGGTTACAAAATTAAATAATACAATTAAGTGCCAGTAAAAAAACTTTTACAAATTTTGTTGTTAAGTTTGAAAGTCAAGAAAATAGGTTCAATGTTGACCTTGTTGCGAACATCTTGCTAAAATAAAAATGTTGGTCAAAGAAAAGCTGAATTCTGAGCGTAAGGATCAACATGTTTATGCTTGAAAAAGAAATAAATGACACTGTTTCAATGATCGGAGAGAACCTCACTTGGATACAGTGCGGGTTGATTTCAGCATAGTATGAGCTCTCTTTTGTAAATGTTCCATCAATCTATCTTTCAGACTGCTCCAATCCTTCAGATTCATATCCAAGGGCTCCGATATTACTGGTGCATCCGGTGCACTAGATATGTTCTCCCCAGGAGGAAACCGCACCCACCCACCCGACCGCGCCCCGCCGCCCCCACCGGCTCCCTTGGTCGCCCCCCCCCCTCCCCCCACACACTAGCTCACGTCGCCATCGCCGGAAGCCCACCGCCGTGCAGGGGAGCTAGTAGTCGACGCGGGGGTGGCAAGGGAGCTCTAGGACGATGGCTTGGCAAAGACGACCGTGGCAAAGTGCTGCCACATTTAGCTCCTCCGCCGAACATGCGGCAAACCCGGGGATGGCCGTGGCAGAGCTTGGCTGGTGGTTGGGGTCCTCTCAATTCCCGTCAGGGCCGCTGCGCACCGGCGCTCTTCGGCTCTCCCGTCCACCGGCCATGAGCCATCGAGCTCCCTCGCGCCCGCGCCTCGAACCGCTCTGGTGAGGCCGATCTCTTGCGCCTTGGCCGCGGCCCCAACCCTGCGCCCCCGCGCCCCGGCCAGCTTTGGTGACACCAAGCTCCCAACCTGGCCGGATCTGACCATCACCGCCACCGCGCGGCCTAGATCATACTTGTTAATTTGCTCGAGCTTTGGAAGGGATGGAACACCCGGGCATTCAATAATGATAATTGATGATCAATATGGAAAATCGGCCAAAAATCTAGGAGACAAGCTAGGTCTGCCAAGTTAAACTGAACCTGAAAAAAAAAACATTTTCAGGATCACCACCCGACTTCCAGCTGCACTACAATACTCTGCGCAGCCTGTCGGCACCATTTTTCCAAGCCATCATCCCTACATTCAACACTCACATTGCAAGCTACAACGCCAACACGGCCTGGATGCCCAGAGCACTAGTTGTTCCCACCCTTTTGGTAGAATCGAAAAACCAAGTCATAATGCTTATGTGTTTCTCCGTATCATAAACTGAGACATGTTAAATTTAAATACTTATCCGTTGCATAAATGAAGGCATAACACAAAGTGGGAATCAAAGAATATACGTTCAAGAGTCTTCAGTTTGCAAAAAAAAAGTCTTCTATAGTTCTATTGATCGCCTAATGCACAAAGTTTACTACCATTCTACTTGTGTTTATCTAATAATCTTCAATCCCAAGAACACCTCCATAGAGGAACAAAAATTGTGGAGGCAATCATAAGAGAAGGCCTTCTATGTTGTTAAAAGGGAAAATTGAAAGCTTTATAGCTTGCTGCCTGTTCCGAAGAAGCAAAGCGAAACAAATTTCTGCCTTCGCTTGGGCAACTAAGATACTTATACGTTCTTGCCGGGAGAGGATTGAGCCTGTGTGTCAAATGATTAAAAACGAGAAGCATGTCTGTAGATATTTATAGATGTGGAATAGCAAGGAAGAGTCACATTAAACGCAAGGAAGAATTATGAGAGATGGAAACATTTAAGAGTCTAGCTGCAGATAAATAATTGGAGATACTGCTCTATCAAAACTTTACAAGAGTCTTTGGGCATGATAGGTAGGCTGTATCAACCGACCAGGCATGTCAGATGCAAGCTATGGTTGTTTGGTTGTCTGTATGAGCCCACCATATGTTAATATGAATTGTTTCATTGCTTGCATGACTCCTCTAGACCAACATGAACCTTAAAGCATCTTTGGGCACACACAATAAATATAGAGATATATCTGAGGACTCCTGCACCCTTTTTCATCTAGACTTTAACATAAAAGTATACAATCACAGTGGAGTTTGTTGTTAGTAAACAGTGGGGTGGGGTTTTAGTTAAAAATATGACCGATTTGCAAAAATATTGGGGTGGGGGGGGGGGGGGGATGGTCGGCCCTATACCATCTGATAGACTCGCCAAAAGGGGATGACCTCAGTAGCAGTTATGCCATCTTCTCAATATGGCATATGAATCTACTCACATGTTGTTCAAATGTTACTACTCATGGTGTCACTAGTAAAAAAGGGTCATATGTCCCGGTTGGTAAGGGCCTTTTGTCCCGGTTGTTGAACCGGGACTAAAGGGTCGTTACTAATGCCCTAGCCCTTTAGTCCCGGTTCTTACACGAACCGGGACAGATGGGCCTCCACGTGGCCGGTGCGGCGAGCCCAGGCAGGAGGGCCTTTGGTCCCGGTTGGTGGCACTAACCGGGACCAATAGGCATCCACGCGTCATCATTTCAGGGGCTGGGGTTTTTGTTTTTTTAAGGGGGGGGGGTTTGGGGGTTTTGGGGGGGGTTAATTTAGGTGTTTCATATATTGTGTTAGCTAGCTAATTAATAGAGAGAAGTGTCCTCTCTTATCTCCGTGCTTGGTCGACGCTACGTACTATATACGTATAGAGAGGACTAGACACGCTAGCTAGTAAGCAAATGAAGGAAACAGAAGATCGTCATGAACATATATATGCATACAGAGAGAAGTGATATCGACCACCTCTCCTTCTCCGAGAGATTGGTCGAACAACAAGTTCTCGTATATCTATCCGACACTACCGGCTACATATATACAATAATTATCTCTTACAATATAATCTCCTAATTATATATGAACACAGGGTCCACATAGTATTCTCCGTTTTCAGCGATCACGTGGTCAAGGAAGAATGCCGCCAATTCCTCTTGAATTGCTCGCATACGATCTGGTGGTAGGAGTTCATCCCGCATCCGAAAGATCTAATTTGAAGAAGGGGTCAATACATATATATATGAATAAATGAAACTCAACACAAATGATGGTAATAAAATAAAATTGTGAATATTATTGCTTACACACTTCATATTGTTCGTCAGAGTAGCCCCGCTCACAGGTCGTGTAGCGGATGGACTCGCAAACGTAGTATCCACATAAATCATTCCCTTGTTCCTGCCACAACCACTTTACAAGAAATAGAGGTCAATCAAACTGATAAGCAAGCATGCTAAATGGTATTGATGAAACTAGCGCTTGAATCACTAGGAGATGCGCGGAACATGCTACTATAGTACTTACTTTCGGGTGTCTAAATTGCAGCTTCTTCGGCAGTCCCGGAGTTTTTTTGGTGAATTTTCTCCAAACCCTGCCAGACAAAGAAAATAATTACTTGATATCAGGAAATGAACAAAGTTGCTGATATGGTGGATAATGATCGATTTAACTTACTTCTCGAGCATTTGAGTCATGTCCGCATAGTCCTGGGGATCTTTTCGTCTCGAGTCTAAGACGGTTACTAGTCCCTGCTCAAGCTTAATCTCTAGGAGAATATAGTGGAAGCTGCGCACGCATGCATAAGTCATCAATTACATTACTATAACCTGGACTAATAAGGGAAACCGAATATGCACAAGACAGTAACACTCACTTGAAGTTGTAAGGAAAGAGTATTATATCTTTGTTTTATTTATTACCAACGATCGTAGCAAGTTGGCCTCGGTATTTTCGGCATGATATTTAACCTCAGTTGCATCTATGAGATTTGTGTTAATGAATCCAATATCACCGATTTGTCTTTTCTTCAATTCGGCGATCTTCAATCTGCATAATTTAGTGAGGATAATTATAAATACATGCAATGAAAGAGCTGACCTATATAGAGAGACTTAATGATAGAAGTAGTACTACTTACAGACAGTACCAAGTGATCGTTGATTTATCGAGGGCCTTTTGATTGAAAAACTGGAAGAACTCCTCAAATGGAACATTCAACATTTCAATTCCAACGAGGTCATGCTCTTCTTTAACTCTCAGCGTCAAAGTATTCATCCCATCAGACTCTCTGCAGGTTTTCATGTACCAATCATGTAATCTTCGCATCATCGTTGTTAGAGATCTTTCATCTTTGACGAGAGGCTTCCCGTAATGGTATTTGTGTTCGTCCACCTCCAAGAAATCACAATGTACATCGTCGGGCAGGTAATCTCCAAGATTGCTATAACCGGGCACCATCCTCGGATCATTAACGACGATGTCGCTAGACACCTTGAGCGGGGGGCACGATTGGTTCGCTTGTTGGCCGAGCTGGGCAATTTTTTTCCCAGCTCGTCGTTCTTTTAACCTTTGATCACTGACAGTACTTCCCGACCGCTCCGCTTCGACAAATGTCTTTGCAATAATGCGCTCATAGTTGCCTTTCGGCGGAGACTTTGGTGGTTTTGTCAGGGCAGCAAGAGTGCGCTTCGCTTTCACCGGATCTACCTTCTCCTCCGGAGGTGGATGTTTCTTTGCTTTCACCCCTTCAAAGAAGTTCGTCACTTCGGCTCGCACGATCTTCGTGGTTTCCTTCTCGGTCCTCTCGTATGGTAACTTCTCTGGAGTCTTCAGAGAAGGACCGAATCTGTATTGCCTCCCGCCTCTGGCTGTACTGCTAGACGCCGGCAGAGCAGACGGAGCGGCTGCGGCTGTCTTCTTTCCTTGCTTACGAGGCGGAGGAGAAGGACTACGACGCGCCGGAGCAGCCGGAGCGGCGACAGGTCTCTTCCGCCCTTGCTGACGAGGCGGAGAAGGAGGAGGCTCGCTGCTCGGGCGCGCCGGCGCAGGCGGAGAAAGAGGCGGAGTGCCGCCACGCGCCGAAGAAGGAGGTTGAGTGCCCTGATCACTCGCCGGAGGAGGGGGCGGAGTGCCGCCACGTGCCGGAGAAGGAGGCTGAGTGCCCTGATCACACGCCGGAGGAGGCGGAGGAGGAGGTGGAGTGCCCTTACCCGCCGGAGGAGGAGGAGGAGGCGGAGGCATCCAGTTCGGAAGGTTGATGAGCTCCTTCCGCCATAGGCATGGAGTCTTCAGAGCAGAACCCAGCCGAGTCTCCCCTTCACCGGTAGGGTGGTCAAGCTGGAGGTCCTCAAATCCCTCCGTTATTTCGTCCACCGTCACCCTAGCATATCCTTCTGGAATCGGATGACAGTGAAAAGTTGCGCCGGGTTCAGGAGGTCGAACAGAGCCGACAGCCGCCTTGACTTTGAAGTTCTGCCATTGCGTCATAAGGTGGCAATGTTGAGACTCCGTGATAGCATCCACGGGGTAGCTAGCAGGAGCCGTCAAGACATGCTCCGGCTGAAGTAGCTCGGTGGAAGCCACGCTGCTTCTCCGCTGAGATGGCGGGGTAGCTTCGGGGGTAGTTTCGGCAGGTCGCTTGTTGCGAGCTACGTCTCATTCCTCTAGCGCTTGAACCCTTTCGTGCAGCTTCTGAATTTGGGTCTGCTCCACTTTTTTCCTCCTCTCCTGGCATTTGTAACCGCCTGCGTCCGGAAAACCAGCCTTCCACGGAACGGAGCCTGGCGTGCCTCGTGTCTGTCCAGGATGCTCAGGATTCCCGAGGGCCATTGTGAGCTCGTCGTTCTCTCTGTCTGGAACGAACGTCCCTTGCTGTGCTGCATCGATATAGTGCTGAAGCCTCTTGACTGGTATATTCATTTGCTCGTCCGTCCAAACGCACTTCCCTGATACAGGGTCCAAGGTTCCGCCAGCCCCGAAGAACCAAGTCCGGCAACGGTCTGGCCAGTTCATTGTCTCTGGTTCGATCCCTTTATCAAGCAGATCATTCTCAGCCTTGGCCCACTTAGGCCGGGCTTTGAGGTAGCCACCTGACCCCGTGCGATGGTGAAGCTTCTTCTTCGCAGCATTTTTCTTGTTTGTCGTTGACAACTTCTTACTCTTTTCCGATGTCTTGTGGGCCACAAATGCGGGCTAGTGATCTCTGATCTTCTCATATTTGCCGATGAATTCTGATGTCTCTTCTTTGTCGACAAACGTTTTCAGCTCATTCTTCCACCTCCTGAATAGGTCTGCCATCTTCTTAAGAGCATGAGACTTGATTAATTGCTCTTTAACTGGCTTCTCCGGATCCTCCTCTGGCGGTAGGGTGAAATTTGCCTTCAGCTCAGTCCAAAGATCATCTTTCTGCATATCATTGACATAAGACACCTCAGGGTCTTCCTTCTTAGGCTTATACCATTGGTGGATGCTGATCGGGATCTTGTCCCTAACAAGAACCCCGCACTGAGTAGCAAATGCTTCCTTTGTCCGGATGGGTTCAATCGGTTGGCCGTCGTGCGCGATTGCTGTGATCTCAAACCTTTCATCCGAGCGCAACTTTCTCTTCGGGCCTCGTCTCTTTACCGAAGTTGTGCTTGATCCGGAGGGCTAGAAAAAAGAAGAAAGACGAGAGTTAATTAACATGTGTACATACCAAAACAATGAATGCATCAATTAGCAAGTCAGCACAGGCTTAACTAATATATTTACCTGGCCGGACTCTGTTCGGTCACCGGAGCCGTCACCACGGGCTCCTTCTTGCACCAGCATTGGGTCACCGGAGCCATCATAATCATGTCTTTCCTCCTCCACTCTTCGATCACCGTAGCCTGCTTCTTCACCCTGTTCTTCCAGACCATCATTGTCGTTAAGATACGACAAGACATCACCTCCGGCTAAGATTATGTCCCCCAACACCTCTTCTGCTTCCTCGTCTCGTCCGTTCTCCATTGTTTCTGCAAATATTACAACATGGCAATTATTACACAAACATGACAGCAGGTGGATATATTAGTGCAAACGTAACCTAGCTTATTCCGGGTTTGGGGTGGCCTCGGCAACGCTTCAAGGGTAGGGGCGCGGCGGGAGGGGGTAGGAGACCGACATCGTTTTTTTCTAGGGTTTGGGTGTCCTCGAGAGTTTTGGTCGAGCGAGAGGGCCGGGGGGGGGGGTGCTCCCGTGGTATAAGTTATCACGGTCGAAGTTATCCGGGAGGGGGTTATATCGACAACGACGACATACATACATGGGAAAATAATGTTATCGAGGAGGGGGTAGGTCGAACCCCCCCCCCCCTCGTGTTGAAGTTATCGGGACACGGGGTATATCAACAACGACATAACCGATAAAAAATAAGAAGACGAAGAAGAAATAAAAAGAGGAGAAGAAGATATTAATAGAGGAGAAGATTGAAGAAAAAAAAGAAGAAAAAAAAGAGGAGAAGAAGAAAGGAATAGAGGAGAAGAAGAGAATTTAGAAATTCTCTTCTTCTCCTCTATTCCTTTCTTCTTCTCCTTTTCTTTTTCTTCTTTTTTCTTCTTCTTATTTTCCTTTTTCCTCTCCTTCTTTTTCTTCTTCTTCATTATCTTCCTAGCTAGATATATAATACTTTTCTAAAAATGTAACTTTTGCATATATAAAACTTTTTCTTCTTCTTCCTTCTTCCTTCTCTTCCTTCTTTTCCTAAATATATAAAACTTTTCTAAAAATGAAACTAACCTAAAATGTACTAAATCAGAGAACATATATAGATAAAACTAACCTAAAATGTACCCAAATGTACTAAAAATCTAACTTTTATATGCACAGAGAACATACATACATATATACATTTTTATAAAAATGCAAAAAACAAATCATCATATATATGAACAAAAAATCTAAAAAAAAGGACATATAATCAGAGGAGAGGACAGGGAGGGCGGCGCCGGCCTGACCAAGGAGAGGTGCGGCGTGGTCGGGGCAGAGGCACGGCGCCGACGTCGGTGTAGAGGGCGGCGACGGCGGCGTGGTCGGGGCAGGGGCGACGACGGCGTGGTCGGGGCAGGGGCGATGGCGTCGACGGGGCAGAGGGCGGTGACGGCGTCGACGGGGCGGGTCGGGGGCGCGGCAGAGGCACGGCGAGGGCGCGCGGCGTGGTCGGGGGGCAGGGGCGACGGCGGCGTGGTCGGGGGCAAGGGCGACGACGGCGTGGTCGGGGCAGGGGCGATGGCGTCGACGGGGCAGAGGGCGGCGACGGCGTCGACGGGGCGGGTCGGGGGCGCGGCAGAGGCACGGCGAGGGCGCGTGGCATGGTCGGGGGGCAGAGGCGACGGCGGCGTGGTCGGGGGCGCGGCAGAGGCACGACGAGCTCGGGCAGCCTGGCGGCGTCGTCGGAGGGATCGAAGAACTGACGAAATTTTCACAAGTGCTGGCTTATATAGCAAACCCATTGGTACCGGTTGGTGGCACAAACCGGTACCAATGCCACCCTTTAGTCCCGGTTGGTGTCACCAACCGGGACCAAAGGCCTCTTTTCAGCAGCCCAAAGGGCGGGAAGGGGCGGCCTTTGGTCCCGGTTGGTGGCACCAACCGGGACTAAAGGGGGGGCATTGGTACCGGTTAGTGCCACGAACCGGTACCAATGTTGGGGAACGTAGTAATTTTAAAAAATTTCCTACGCACACGCAAGATCATGGTGATGCATAGCAACGAGAGGGGAGAGTGTTGTCCACGTACCCTCGTAGACCGACAGCGGAAGCGTTATCACAACGCGGTTGATGTAGTCGTACATCTTCACGATCCGACCGATCAAGTACCGAACGTACGGCACCTCCGAGTTCTACACACGTTCAGCTCGATGACGTCCCTCGAACTCCGATCCAGCCGAGTGTTGAGGGAGAGTTTCGTCAGCACGACGGCGTGGTGATGATGATGATGTTCCACCGACGCAGGGCTTCGCCTAAGCTCCGCAACGGTATTATCGAGGTGTAATATGGTGGAGGGGGGCACCGCACACGGCTAAGAGATCTCAAGGATCAATTGTTGTGTCCCTGGGGTGCTCCCCTGCCCCCGTATATAAAGGAGCAAGGGGGAGGCAGCCGGCCAAGGGGAGAGGCGCGCCATAGGGGGGAGTCTTACTCCCACCGGGAGTAGGACTCCTCCTTTCCTTGTGGGAGTAGGAGAAGGGAAGGGGGAAGGAGAAAGAAGGAAGGGTGCGCCCCCCTTCCCTAGTCCAATTCGAACCAGACCATGGGGAGGGGTGCGGCCACCTTTTGAGGCCTTTCTCTCCTTTCCCGTATGGCCCATTAAGGCCCAATACGAATTCCCGTAACTCTCCGGTACTCCGAAAAATACCCGAATCACTCGGAACCTTTCCGAAGTCCGAATATAGTCGTCCAATATATTGATTTTTATGTCTCGACCATTTCGAGACTCCTTGTCATATCCCCGATCTCATCCGGGACTCCGAACTCCTTCGGTACATCAAAACTCAATAAAACTGTCATCGTAACGTTAAGCGTGCGGACCCTACGGGTTCGAGAACTATGTAGACATGACCGAGACACATCTCCGGTCAATAACCAATAGCGGGACCTGGATGCCCATATTGGCTCCCACATATTCTACGAAGATCTTTATCGCTCAGACCGCATAACAACATACGTTGTTCCCTTTGTCATCGGTATGTTACTTGCCCGAGATTCGATCGTCGGTATCTCGATACCTAGTTCAATCTCGTTACCGGCAAGTCTCTTTACTCGTTCCGTAACACATCATCCCGCAACTAACTCATTAGTCACAATGCTTGCAAGGCTTATAGTGATGTGCATTACCGAGTGGGTCCAGAGATACCTCTCCGACAATTGGAGTGACAAATTCTAATCTCGAAATACGCCAACCCAACAAGTACCTTTGGAGACACATGTAGAGCACCTTTATAATCACCCATTTACGTTGTGACGTTTGGTAGCACACAAAGTGTTCCTCCGGTAAACGGGAGTTGCATAATCTCATAGTCATAGGAACATGTATAAGTCATGAAGAAAGCAATAGCAACATACTAAACGATCGAGTGCTAACCTAACGGAATGGGTCAAGTCAATCACGTCATTCTCCTAATGAGGTGATCTCGTTAATCAAATGACAACTTATGTCTATGGCTAGGAAACATAACCATCTTTGATTAACGAGCTAGTCAAGTAGAGGCATACTAGTGACACTCTGTTTGTCTATATATTCACACATGTATTATGTTTCCGGTTAATACAATTCTAGCATGAATAATAAACATTTATCATGATACAAGGAAATAAATAATACTTTATTATTGCCTCTAGGGCATATTTCCTTCAGTCTCCCACTTGCACTAGAGTCAATAATCTAGTTCACATCGCCATGTGATTTAACATCAATAATTCACATCACCATGTGATTAACACCCACAGTTCACATCTCTATGTGACCAACACTCAAAGGGTTTACTAGAGTCAATAATCTAGTTCACATTGCTATGTGATTAACACCCAAAGAGTACTAAGGTGTGATCATGTTTTGATTGTGAGATAATTTTAGTCAACGGGTCTGTCACATTCAGATCCGTAAGTATTTTGCAAATTTCTATGTCTACAATGCTCTGCACGGAGCTACTCTTAGCTAATTGCTCCCACTTTCAATATGTATCTAGACCGAGACTTAGAGTCATCTAGATTAGTGTCAAAACTTGCATCGACGTAACCCTTTACGACGAACCTTTTGTCACTTCCATAATCGAGAAACATATCCTTATTCCACTAAGGATAATTTTTGACCGCTGTCCAGTGATCTACTCCTAGATCACTATTGTAGTCCCTTGCTAAAATCAGTGTAGGGTATACAATAGATCTGGTACACAGCATGGCATAGGGAATGGCTTTCATTCTCTTTCTATCTTCTGCCGTGGTCGGGCTTTGAGTCTTACTCAATTTCACACCTTGTAACACAGGCAAGAAACTCTTTTCTTTGACTGTTCTATTTCGAACTACTTCAAAATCTTGTTAAGGTATGTACTCATTGAAAAAACTTATCAAGCGTCTTGATCTATCTCTATAGATCTTGATGCTCAATATGTAAGCAGCTTCACCGAGGTCTTTCTTTGAAAAACTCCTTCCAAACACTCCTTTATGCTTTGCAGAATAATTCTACATTATTTCCGATCAACAATATGTTATTCACATATACTTATCAGAAATGTTGTAGTGCTCCCACTCACTTTCTTGTAAATACAGGCTTCATCTCAAGTCTATATAAAACTATATCCTTTGATCAACTTATCAAAGCGTATATTCCAACTCCGAGATGCTTGCACCAGTCCATAGATGAATCGCTAGAGCTTGCATATTTTGTTAGCACCTTTAGGATTGACAAAACCTCCTGGTTGCATCGTATACAACTCTTCTTTAATAAATCCATTAAGGAATGCAGTTTTGTTTATCCATTTGCCATATTTCATAAAATGCGGCAATTGCTAACATGATTCAGACAGACTTTAAGCACAGATACGAGTGAGAAACTCTCATCGTAGTCAACATCTTGAACTTGTCGAAAACCTTTTTGCGACAATTCTAGCTTTGTAGATAGTGATACTACTATCAGCGTCCGTCTTCCTCTTGAAGATCCATTTATTCTCAATTGCTTGCCGATCATCGGGCAAGTCAACCAAAGTCCACACTTTGTTCTCATACATGGATCTCATCTCAGATTTCATGGCCTCAAGCCATTTTGCGGAATCTGGGCTCACCATCGCTTCTTCATAGTTCGTAGGTTCGTCATGGTCTAGTAACATAACCTCCAGAACAGGATTACCGTACCACTCTGGTGCGGATCTTACTCCGGTTTACCTACGAGGTTTGGTAGTAACTTGATCTGAAGTTACATGATCATCATCATTAACTTCCTCACTAATTGGTGTAGAAGTCACAGGAACAGATTTCTGTGATGAACTACTTTCCAATAAGGGAGCAGGTACAGTTACCTCATCAAGTTCTACTTTCCTCCCACTCACTTCTTTCGAGAGAAACTCCTTCTCTAGAAAGGATCCATTCTTAGCAACGAATGTCTTGCCTTCGGATTTGTGATAGAAGGTGTACCCAACTGTCTCCTTTGGGTATCCTATGAAGACACATTTCTCCGATTTGGGTTTTGAGCTTATCAGGATGAAACTTTTTCACATAAGCATCGCAACCCCAAAATTTTAAGAAACGACAACTTTGGTTTCTTGCCAAACCGCAGTTCATAAGGCGTCGTCTCAACGGATTTTGATGGTGCCCTATTTAACGTGAATGTAGCTGTCTCTAATGCATAACCCCAAAACGATAGTGGTAGATTGGTAAGCGACATCATATATTGCACCATATCTAATAAAGTACGGTTATGATGTTCGGACACACCATTACACTGTGGTGTTCCAGGTGGCGTGAGTAGTGAAACAATTTCACATTGTTTTAACTGAAGGCCAAACTCGTAACTCAAATACTCTTCTCCACGATCACATCGTAGAAACTTTATTTTCTTGTTACGATGATTTTCCGCTTCACTCTGAAATTATATGAACTTTTCAAATGTTTCAGACTTCTGTTTCATTAAGTAGATATACCCATATCTGCTCAAATCATCTGTGAAGGTCAGAAAATAATGATACCTGCAACGAGCCTCAATATTCATCGGACCACATACATCTGTATGTATGATTTCCAACAAATCTGTTGCTCTCTCCATAGTTCTGGAGAACGGCGTTTTAGTCATCTTGCCCATGAGGCACGGTTCGCAAGCATCAAGTGATTCCAAAATCCCATCAGTATGGAGTTTCTTCATGCGCTTTACACCAATATGACCTAAACGGCAGTGCCACAAATAAGTTGCACTATCATTATTAACTTTGCATCTTTTGGCTTCAATATTATGAATATGTGTGTCACTACGATTGAGATCCAACAAACCATTTTCGTTGGTGTGTATGACCATAAAAGGTTTTTATTCATGTAAACAGAACAACAATTGTTCTCTAACTTAAATGAATAACTGTATTGCAATAAACATGATCAAATCATATTCATGCTCAACGCAAACACCAAATAACACTTATTTAGTTTCAACACTAATCCCGAAAGTATAGGGAGTGTGCGATGATGATCATATCAATTTTGGAACTACTTCCAACACATATCGTCACCTCACCTTTTTACTAGTCTCTATTTATTCTGCAACTCCCGTTTCGAGTTACTACTCTTAGCAACTGAACCAGTATCAAATACCGAGGGGTTGCTATAAACACTAGTAAAGTACACATCAATAACATGTATATCCAATATACCTTTGTTCACTTTGCCATCCTTCTTATCCACCAAATACTTGGGGCAGTTCCGCCTCCAGTGACCAGTTCCTTTGCAGTAGAAGCACTTAGTCTCAGGCTTAGGTACAGACTTGGGCTTCTTCACTTGAGTAGCAACTTGCTTGCCGTTCTTTTTGAAGTTCCCCTTCTTCCCTTTGCCCTTTTTCTTGAAACTAGTGGTCTCGTCAACCATCAACACTTGAAGTGGTCTTGTCAACCATCAACACTTGATGTTTTTCTTGATTTCTACCTTCGTCGATTTCAGCATCATGAAGAGCTCGGGAATTACTTTCGTCATCCCTTGCATATCATAGTTCATCACGAAGTTCTACTAACTTGGTGATGATGACTAGAGAATTCTGTCAATCACTATTTTATCTGGAAGATTAACTCCCACTTGATTCAAGCGATTGTAGTACCCAGACAATCTGAGCACATGCTCACTAGTTGAGCGATTCTCCTCCATCTTTTAGCTATAGAACTTGTTGGAGACTTCATATCTCTCAACTCGAGTATTTGCTTGAAATATTAACTTCAACTCCTGGAACATCTCATATGGTCCATGACGTTCAAAACGTCTTTGAAGTCCCGATTCTAAGCCGTTAAGCATGGTGCACTAAACTATCAAGTAGTCATCATATTGAGCTAGCCAAACGTTCATAACGTCTGCATCTGCTCCTGCAATTGGTCTGTCACCTAGCGGTGCATCAAGGACATAATTTTTCTGTGCAGCAATGAGGATAATCCTCAGATCACGGATCCAATCCGCATCTTTGCTACTAACATCTTTCAACATAATTTTTCTCTAGGAACATATCAAAAAAAACACAGGGAAGCAACAACGTGTGCTATTGATCTACAACATAATTTGCAAAATACTATCAGGACTAAGTTCATGATAAATTTAAGTTCAATTAATCATATTACTTAAGAACTCCCACTTAGATAGACATCCCTCTAATCCTCTAAGTGATCACGTGATCCATATCAACTAAACCATGTCCGATCATCACGTGAGATGGAGTAGTTTCAAGGGTGAACATCACTATGTTGATCATATCTACTATATGATTCACGCTCGACCTTTCGGTCTCCGTGTTCCGAGGCCATATCTGTTATATGCTAGGCTCGTCAAGTTTAACCTGAGTATTCCGCGTGTGCAACTGTTTTGCACCCGTTGTATTTGAACGTAGAGCCTATCACACCCGATCATCACGTGGTGTCTCAGCACGAAGAACTTTCGCAACGGTGCATACTCAGGGAGAACACTTATACTTTGATAATTTAGTGAAGGATCATCTTATAATGCTACCGTCAAACAAAGCAAGATAAGATGCATAAAGGATTAACATCACATGCAATCAATATAAGTGATATGATATGGCCATCATCATCTTGTGCTTGTGATCTCCATCTCCGAAGCACCGTCATGATCACCATCGTCACCGGCGCGACACCTTGATCTCCATCGTAGCATCATTGTCGTCTCGTCAATCTTATGCTTCTACGACTATCGCTACCACTTAGTGATAAAGTAAAGCATTACATGGCGATTGCATTGCATACAATAAAACGACAACCATATGGCTCCTGCCAGTTGCCGATAACTCGGTTAGAAAACATGATCATCTCATACAACAAATTATATCACATCATGTCTTGACCATATCACATCACAACATGCCCTGCAAAAAAAAGTTAGACGTCCTCTACTTTGTTGTTGCAAGTTTTACGTGGCTGCTACGGGCTTAGCAAGAACCGTTCTTACCTACGCATCAAAACCACAACGATAGTTTGTCAAGTTGGTGCTGTTTTAACCTTCGCAAGGACCGGGCGTAGCCACACTCGGTTCAACTAAAGTGAGAGAGACAGACACCTGCCGGTCACCTTTAAGCAATGAGTGCTCGCAACGGTGAAACCAGTCTCGCGTAAGCGTACGCGTAATGTCGGTCCGGGCCGCTTCATCTCACAATACCGCTGAACCAAAGTATGACATGCTGGTAAGCAGTATGACTTATATCGCCCACAACTCACTTGTGTTCTACTCGTGCATAGCATCAACGCATAAAACCAGGCTCTGATACCACTGTTGGGGAACGTAGTAATTTCAAAAAAATTCCTACGCACACGCAAGATCATGGTGATGCATAGCAACGAGAGGGGAGAGTGTTGTCCACGTACCCTTGTAGACCGACAGCGGAAGCGTTATCACAACGCGGTTGATGTAGTCGTACGTCTTCACGATCCGACCGATCAAGTACCGAACGTACGCCACCTCCGAGTTCTACACACGTTCAGCTCGATGACGTCCCTCGAACTCCGATCCAGCCGAGTGTTGAGGGAGAGTTTCGTCAGCACGACGACATGGTGACGATGATGTTGTTCTACCAACGCAGGGCTTCGCCTAAGCTCCGCAACGGTATTATCGAGGTGTAATATGATGGAGGGGGCACCGCACACGGCTAAGAGATCTCAAGGATCAATTGTTGTGTCTCTGGGGGGTGCCCCCTGCCCCCGTATATAAAGGAGCAAGGGGGAGGCAGCCGGCCAAGGGGAGAGGCGCGCCATAGGGGGGAGTCCTACTCCCACCGGGAGTAGGACTCCTCCTTTCCTTGTGGGAGTAGGAGAAGGGAAGGGGGAAGGAGAAAGAAGGAAGGATGCGCCCCCCTTCCCTAGTCCAATTCGGACCAGACCATGGGGAGGGGTGCGGCCACCTTTTGAGGCCTTTCTCTCCTTTCCCGTATGGCCCATTAAGGCCCAATACGAATTCCCGTAACTCTCCGGTACTCCGAAAAATACCCGAATCACTCGGAACCTTTCCGAAGTCCGAATATAGTCGTCCAATATATCGATTTTTACGTCTCAACCATTTCGAGACTCCTCGTCATATCTCCGATCTCATCCGGGACTCCGAACTCCTTCGGTACATCAAAACTCAATAAAACTGTCATCGTAACGTTAAGCATGCGGACCCTACGGGTTCGAGAACTATGTAGACATGACCGAGACACATCTCCGGTCAATAACCAATAGCGGGACCTGGATGCCCATATTGGCTCCCACCTATTCTACGAAGATCTTTATCGGTCAGACCGCATAACAACATACGTTGTTCCCTTTGTCATCGGTATGTTACTTGCCCGAGATTCTATCGTCGGTATCTCGATACCTAGTTCAATCTCATTACCGGCAAGTATCTTTACTCGTTCCGTAACACATCATCCCGCAACTAACTCATTAGTCACAATGCTTGCAAGGCTTATAGTGATGTGCATTACCGAGTGGGTCCAGAGATACCTCTCCGACAATTGGAGTGACAAATCATAATCTCGAAATACGCCAACCCAACAAGTACCTATTGAGACACCTGTAGAGCACCTTTATAATCACCCATTTACGTTGTGACGTTTGGTAGCACACAAAGTGTTCCTCCGGTAAACGGGAGTTGCATAATCTTGTAGGAGATATGCCCTAGAGGTAATAATAAATGATATTATTTATCTCCGAGTTCATAATTATGTTTATGTTCCATGCTATAACTGCTACGGTTCTCGATTCTGCAATAACCACGAGGCTCGGAGGAAGACTCATATGCACGTGTGGAATAATAAACGGTAAAATGTATTCCTAGTCTGGCCTCTAAGACTAGCTCAAGTGTTGCATGATGGTTATGTTTCCTGATCATGGGCATGTCTATGTCAACAACCTTGAGGGCACAATGTTAAGAGAACATTTGTGTTGAATCGACCCGGATTGATGTTATGCTATGAGATTCATTCGTCACAAGTTTATTGGTACATAACACAGAGATGGTTAACGTTTGCATGATTCCTTAGACCATGAGAGTATCGAGTTTCTTCATGCTTGCTTCATGAACTTTGGGGTTTGTTAAACGTCATCCGTAAATGGGTGGCTATTACGGCGGCTTACGGGTTCATGGAAAAGTGTGTCAAGTAACTTGATAGCTCAAGATTGGGATTTGCTCCTCCGACGATGGAGAGATATCTCTGGGCCCTCTTGGTGTTACGGTATCCATCATCGTCTGGCCAGACACTTTGTGATTTGATCACGGGGATGCCGGAACACGATAACGAGAAAAGAGAACAATACCGGTAACGAGGTAACTAGCATAGTGGACAAGTTGTTGATCCACGGGAATGCCAACATGTCTCACCTCGGGTATTTGTAACATATCGCGAAGCAACAGGAATAGCACACGGCAACTGGAGGTTCACTCAAATATTTATTCGTGTGGGTATAGGGGTCAATATGGGTGTCCACGGCTCCGATGTTGATCATTGATCGGAAGGGGTTCCGGGTCATGTCTATACTTCACCGAACCTATAGGGTCACACGCTTAAGGGTCATCTATCTGCTGAATACTAGACAGGGAGTCTGAGAGAAAATCACCGAAAAAGTTTCGGACAGCGGAATCGTACCGCAGAGAGAGGTCATCGGATAAGTTTTGATGATACCGAAAAGTTGTTTCGGGATACACCATTAAGTCAAATTGGTTTCGGCACATGCCTGATAATTCTTGGAGGATGCCAGAATCATTCTGGAAGCTTTTTGGAATTTTCTGAGATAAAAACCGGAAATGTTCCGGAGCTGCCGGAGCCACTTCAGATGCGTTTCGCAGATGAAAATCACTAAAACCGGAATTGTTTCGGAACGCGTTGAAAATCATTTTAGTGGGTACTGGAAATGTTCTTAGCCCACATAAATATTTTCAGTTCGATCAGACGCTGAAAAATGTCGTCGCGAATAGTGAAAATCAGCTTTATGGTTACTTTATGGAAAGCCACCTTTTGGGGCTTTGCTCCAAAAGATATTGGGGATGACATGGATGGATAGGAGCCATTTTTTGGGCCCCTCATGGGGGTGTGGCCGGCCACATGGGGTATCCCCCCTTGGGGACCCTCTTGTTCCTTGGTTTCACTCCTAGGTCCTTGTGGAAGGACTTCATTCATGTGCATTTTGGGTTTTTTGTGAAACTACCCTACCCCCTTGGGATTTCCTATAAATAGAGGTGGAGGGGCAGCCCTCCACACTCATCCCTTGCTCTCATACACATGCCATGCATTATCTGGCTTCTTCTCTCCCTCCCACGAAAAGAGTTTCGTAGAGCCGTAAGGCTGTCTGGGTTCCGGCAGGAACTAGTTCTGGACGGCGAAGCCCTGCCGGATAGATGACACCGTATGTGTGCAACTCTGTAGAGAGATCGTAGTTTCGGTCTTAGTTCGTGAGTGCCTCCCGAAGGGCTGTCCGTGTGACCGTCCGAGTTTCGAAGGTCCTCCCGAAGGGCTGTCCGAGTGACCGTTCGAGTTTCGAAGGTCCTCCCGAAGGGCTGTCTGCGACACCGTCCGGGGGGCTGTTAGACCGCCTCCCGGAGGGCTGTCTGAGGAGCAGATGAGGGTATACATCCTCGCGGTTGGGAGGTTGTAAATCCTAGCTGCGGGGATCTGCACCGCCGATCCTCATCGACTCTACTTCCCGCTGCGCTACGAGTCGGTAACGAAAAAGATCAAACCATGTATGCAGTCTCCATAGTGGTCCTGGGCTGGTGCGTAGGTCGGAAATTTTTAGTTTTCTGCTGCGTTCCCCTACAAATCTCATAGTCATAGGAACATGTATAAGTCATGAAGAAAGCAATAGCAACATACTAAACGATCGAGTGCTAACCTAACAGAATGGGTCAAGTCAATCACGTCATTCTCCTAATGAGGTGATCTCGTTAATCAAATGACAACTTATGTCTATGGCTAGGAAACATAACCATCTTTGATTAACGAGCTAGTCAAGTAGAGGCATACTAGTGACACTCTGTTTGTCTATATATTCACACATGTATTATGTTTCCGGTTAATACAATTCTAGCATGAATAATAAACATTTATCATGATACAAGGAAATAAATAATACTTTATTATTGCCTCTAGGGCATATTTCCTTCAGTCTCCCACTTGCACTAGAGTCAATAATCTAGTTCACATCGCCATGTGATTTAACATCAATAATTCACATCACCATGTGATTAACACCCACAGTTCACATCTCTATGTGACCAACACTCAAAGGGTTTACTAGAGTCAATAATCTAGTTCACATTGCTATGTGATTGACACCCAAAGAGTACTAAGGTGTGATCATGTTTTGAGTGTGAGATAATTTTAGTCAACGGGTCTGTCACATTCAGATCCGTAAGTATTTTGCAAATTTCTATGTCTACAATGCTCTGCACGGAGCTACTCTTAGCTAATTGCTCCCACTTTCAATATTAGGATTTCATACGGAAACTCGTTTGTTACAAAGGGATTTCATTTTTTTTAACCTATTTGAACTCCTGACTTTTTGTGTGTTCAAAATGCACCATTCAAAGCCACATCATCAATTTTCAACCCTTTCTGACTTCATTTGTTATTTTTCATGCATTTATTGATTATTCGGAACAGCTAGTCCGCCGGGACCTTTCCAAAGATTACGTGTAAATCATTGACCATAGCAAGTACGTGATCACCGGTACACATGGCGGACTTCTTCCGGTGATCTGCCTCGCCTTTGAAATGCTTGCCTTTCTTTCGACATTGATGGTTGGTCGGAAGAAATCGACGATGGCCCAGGTACACATTCTTCCTGCATTTGTCCAGGTATATACTTTCAGTGTCATCTAAACAATGTGTGCATGCGTGGTATCCCTTGTTTGTCTCTCCTCAAAGGTTACTGAGAGCGGGCCAATCGTTGATGGTTACAAACAGCAACGCGTGCAGGTTAAATTCCTCCTCTTTGTGCTCATCCCACGTACGTACACCGTTTTCATTCCACAGCTGTAAAAGTTCTTCAACTAATGGCCTTAGGTACACATCAATGTCGTTGCCGGGTTGCTTAGGGCCTTGGATGAGAACTGGCATCATAATGAACTTCCGCTTCATGCACATCCAAGGAGGAAGGTTATACATACATAGAGTCACGGGCCAGGTGCTGTGATTGCTGCTCTGCTCCCCGAAAGGATTAATGCCATCCGCGCTTAAACCAAACCATACGTTCCTTGGGTCACCTGCAAACTCAGCCCAGTACTTTCTCTCGATTTTTCTCCACTGTGACCCGTCAGCGGGTGCTCTCAACTTCCCGTCTTTCTTACGGTCCTCACTGTGCATCGCATCAACTTGGCATGCTCTTCGTTTCTGAACAGACGTTTCAACCGTGGTATTATAGGAGCATACCACATCACCTTCGCAGGAACCCTCTTCCTGGGGGGCTCGCCGTCAACATCACCAGGGTCATCTCGTCTGATCTTATACCGCAATGAAGCGCATACCGGGCGTGCGTTCAGATCCTTGTACGCACCGCGGTAGAGGATGCAGTCATTAGGGCATGCATGTATCTTCTGCACCTCCAATCCTAGAGGGCATACGACCTTCTTTGATGCGTATGTACTGTCAGGCAATTCGTTATCCTTTGGAAGCTTCTTCTTCAATATTTTCAATAGCTTCTCAAATCCTTTGTCAGGCACAGCATTCTCTGCCTTCCACTGCAGCAATTCCAGTACGGTACCGAGCTTTGTGTTGCCATCTTCGCAATTGGGGTACAACCCTTTTTTGTGATCCTCTAACATGCGATCGAACTTCAGCTTCTCCTTTTGACTTTCGCATTGTGCCTTGCATCGACAATGACCCGGCGGAGAGAATCATCATCGGCCACTGGTTCCTCTTGATCTTCAGTAGCTTTCCCCGTTGCAGCATCATTGGGCACATCGTCTGGTTCCTCTTGATCTTCAGCAGCTTCCCCCGTTGCAGCATCACCGTATTCAGGGGGCACATAGTTGTCATCGTCCTCTTCTTCTTCGCCGTCTTCCATCATAACCCCTATTTCTCCGTGCCTCGTCCAAACATTATAGTGTGGCATGAAACCCTTGTAAAGCAGGTGGGTGTGAAGGATTTTTCGGACAGAGTAAGACTTCGTATTCCCACATTTAGGGCATGGACAACACATAAAACCATTCTGCTTGTTTGCCTCAACCACTTCGAGAAAATCATGCGCGCCCTTAATGTACTCGGAGGTGTGTCTGTCACCATACATCCATTGCCGGTTCATCTGCGTGCATTATATATAATTAAGTGTGTCAAAAACCATTACAGAACATCATGAATAGATAATTAAGTGACCAAATTAATAGAAGTTCATCATCACATTAAAACCAAAGTACATACATAGTTCTCATCTAACAACATATAGCTCTCCAGAGCATCTAATTAATTAAACCATACATCTAAGTAAGAATTTTTTTCTTTCAGAAAGAAGATAAGAACAAGAGGCTCACCACGGTGGTGCCGGCGACGAGATTGGCGCGGGCGATCGACGGCGGTGAAGACGGGATTGGGACGTGACGGGCCGCTAAACCTAGACAAATCTCGAGGAAAATGGAGCTTTGAGGTCGAGCTTCGAGAGGAGAAAGCTTAACTAGTGTGGCTCGGACATTTCATCGAACACCTCATGTGCATAGGAGGTGAGCTAGAGCACCACAAAGCCCTCCCCTCGCCGGCCAGAGAAAAATAGAGAACTGGAGTAAAGGGGTATATATAGGCACCTCATTGGTCCCGGTTCGTGGCATGAACAGGGACTAAAGGGCAGCCTGTGGTCCTGGTTCAAGCCACCAACCGGGACCAATGGTGGTGGGCCAGGAGCGAGGCCCATTGGTCCCGGTTCGTGGCATGAACAGGGACTAAAGGGCAGCCTGTGGTCCCGGTTCAAGCCACCAACCAGGACCAATGGTGGTGGGCCAGGAGCGAGGCCCATTGGTCCCGGTTCGTGGCATGAACAGGGACTAAAGGGCAGCCTGTGGTCCCGGTTCAAGCCACCAACCGGGACCAATGGTGGTGGGCCAGGAGCGAGGCCCATTGGTCCCGGTTCGTCCCACCAACCGGGACCAAAGGGGCCAGACGAACCGGAACCAATGCCCCCACGAGGCCCGGCAGGCCCCTGGCCTCACGAACCGGGACCAGTGCCCCCATGGGTCCCGGTTCTGGACTGAACCGGGACTAATGGGCTGACCCGGCCTGAACCAAAGCCCTCTTTTCTACTAGTGTGTATGTGTGGTTAGCCTTGACACCTCACTAGACCACACATAACTTATTCCGCTCCAAGCATCTGGCTACACATTGTCGAGAGTAGTAGAAAGTGTCGACTTCGTATCTTAATCATACTTGTTAAGTTGCTGGAGCTCTAAACGGATAGAACACCCAAGCCTTCAATAATAGCATTTTTGAGGAACCACCAAGAGCTCTACTAGCTATTTACTAACAAGAAAATAATTGATTGGTCAATATGGAAAGTCTATCCGTAAATCCACAAGACAGGCTAGACCTGCCTAGTTAAAGTATACCCCAAAACATTTCTAGGGTCGCCACCCCTACTACACCACGATGTCCTCCGCAGCCTTATCTGCACTGGCGGAGCTACAGCAAAGCTGGATGGGCCATGGCCCGCCCAGCCCAGAGCAAAGACAGATGAGGCTTGGGATTAGACTGGGCCATTTTGAGAAAAATAGTGGGTATCCCTTTGTACCGGCCCACCCAAATTTGCCACTGTAGCTCCGCCACTGCTTATCTGCACCATAAACCAAGCCATAACGCAAAGTGGCAAATCAAATAAGATACGGTCAATAGTCTTCTCTTTATCGCGGAATGCACAAAGTTTACTACCATTGTACTTTATCCGTTCCAAAATAACTGAAGTTCTAGATTTATCCTAAGTCAAACTTGCTTATGCTTTACCGAGCTTATAAGGAAATGTGCCAAGATCTACAACACCAAATACACAAAGTATGAAAATATATTGCATAAATAATCTCTAGTACTAATTGGTGTTTAAAATGTTAATACATTTTTCTCTAGACGTGGTCAAACTTAATCAAATTTGACTTGGGAAAAACCCCATACTTCAATAATTTTGAAATGGAGGTAGTAGTTGTGCTTGTCTAAATTATCTTCAATCACGAGGACACCTCCATACAGGAACTAAAATTGTAATCATACACAAGAGACGGCAGTCTTCACAGTTGTTAAAAAGGAAAAAAGGAAAGCTATATAGCTAAAGTTTGTAGTTTTAGTTTTGGTCTGGCAAGATGTGAACACATATTGTTGTTAGGATATCTAGAAAAATATTTGTGAATATCACCCTCCTAGTTGAAGTTTACAAGATCTCTCGAAAACTATAGGTTGAGGGATTTGATTGCTCAGCTAGGTCGAAAATGGATTTTTCAATTTTTCATTACATAATCATCCGTAGTTATTTTTTTCTGCCAGAATCGAAAGGACAATAAAGAACCTACGTCCATTGGCATTCAAAAACAGTGAGGTCCGAGGTGTTGATTTTCAGTTGGCTGCAGAGTTCAATCTTTTTGATCGGCCAGTTTCATTCTCTGAACATTATTTTCTCTGCTTTGACGTCCGTTTTGAGGCTGTTCCCAGATACTTGAAACTTGTTTCTTTTTGAGATACTGGAAACTTGTTTCTGGCAAATTAGCAGGGACAAAACTAATTCATCCAGCTGCATGTTAATTTTGTTATTACTACTGCAGAGAACTCATGTGTTACAATCCGCCCAAGCTAGAGAAGAAAAGTCTCGATCGTTAAAAAAACACGCTCTAAACCGCGTTCAGCTTTCCAGGAAGAAGCAGAGTGCATATCCGCGTTCAGTGTTCGTCCGATCCGTAGGGCGATTTGGAGACTATAGTTCTAGCGCTCCACCGGTAATCTTGATGAACCGCAGTCCTGCATGGTCTGACCAAAACGCCCAGAAGATCCCCTGAAACCCCACGGAAAATGGAGGGAAAAGGCACAGAAAAACACCCCGTCCTACGCCGCCAAGTCAAGTCTCCGCTCCCTGCCTACGGGGTTCGCTTTAATTTCCCTGAATTTTGTTTTCGCGGACGGGAGCATCGCAGGGATTACCGCGTCCGATCCACGCGCGCGCGCGGGCGACGCAGCGCCTCCATCGTTCACACATGACATCTTCAGCTAATGGCGGCTTGTGCTAGCTATATAGACGGCCTCCCGCCATCTCCTCTTCTTCATCTTCGCGCGTGCTAGTTGCTGCTTTTTTTTTAGGAATGACCGGGTGGGGATCAAGCTGGTTAATTGATGGCCTCTGCATTTTGTAGGTGGGTTACTTCTGTAAGTTCCTATGCATTTTGTAGTTCTTATGCTGGTTAACTAATGGCCTCGGCATTTTTTTTTCTCGACGCATGCAGGGGCAAATATTATACTAGACGGCCTGCCAGCGACAATATGACAGAGAGGTTGTATACAGGGTTGATCATGACAAGTTGTAGCTAGCACGGCATGATTTCTCTCAAGCAAGAGGATCGCCGAGCTCACGACTGACGACCCTGCTATGGAAAACAGTTCAACAATCTGGAGTTGGCCTTAGCAAGCGAATAACAGATCTAATAACCAAACTTACATGGTGATTTGGGCTTTTAACTTTGTTGAGATTGTTCTTCGGCTTGAAATTCCGAATGGCATTTCATCAATGGTACTTGCGTTTCGAAAGAGGAGGAAGATACTCGCAACCTACCAATCATGCATGGTGGAGGGTGGGAGTAGAGGTCCAGGAAAGAAAAAGGAGATGGTTGCTAAAAAACATTTTAAAACATTATGGGATGCAAATTTTCTAACAGATACCGGTGGGAAGGATTCGCGCCAATAACCAAAATCTGACACCTACACCATCCGTGCACTAATGTAGGACATTTGGGCAGTTTAAAACTTTAAATTGAATTGCCAAAACGTCATACATTAATGAACGGAGGTAGTAGTTCCATGTGCACTAACAAAAGTGTACGCTGGTCCAAATATTACGTTTCAAAGTGCCATGACCTATATGTAGTCTCATAGCTCATGAACCTATGTTTGCACTTTACGTTTAATTAAGTGTCATAACCAATATTAGTAAAAATGACATTTTCCTATGAACTTTTGTTGGTATACTAGTGGTGGACCTAGGACTTAAGTATTTGGGGTGCCAAACATCAATACATTAGTACTTCCTCCGTTCCACAATGTATTTCATCTGGATATTTTTTGAAAAGTCAAACTTTATAAAGTTTGACCAAGTTTATAGAGAAAATATATTTATATAAAATACTAAATACATATCATTAGATAATCATATGACATATTTTCATATTGTATAAATTTGATACTATAGATATGCATAGTTTTCTCTATAAATTTGATCAAAGTTAGTAATGTTTGACTTTCCAGAATATATATATGCACTATATTATAGAACAAAGGACGTACAGAAGTTAGGGAAATTACACTACAGTAGGATACTTGGGGTTAAACATCATTGTAAATCCAACAGATAGTCTAAAAAGGAAGTACATTAATACAAAACCCCTAAATTGCCACTAGTTGGTACATAGTCTTGTGAAGTGAGCCATTTGACAGTATCCGATGCAGGTTAGACGAACGAAAGGGAGAAGGAACCAGGGCAGAGGAAGAAAAAGGGGGAGAAAATGGATGAAAAGGAAGAAGGATGAGTGAGAAATGAAGATTGCACGTCGAGGTAGTAACGACCATAGTCAATGGTTGATCAATGTCAAAGGGGTAATGAGCTTTCTGTTGGGCATAGCAGAGGACATGATTGGGGTGTAGCTTGGACCTTGTAAATTGTAATAAAATGCCATCCCATCATATGGGATTTTCTAGATGGTTGACCGCATGCTTCCTCTGTTTTTTTTATGCCAACGGTCATGCATACCTATAGGGGCTTCTAGGACAAGCCGAAGACACTAGTTTCCAAGACACGCCGTTCAACTGTGGCAGTAGGTGCCCTCACTCGCATATAGGCTCAGAAGCAACAATTTTCCCATCTAGGGTGGCAACTACAGTTCATGGCGAGGTTTAGGCACGACGATGTTCGTTGTGTATATCCAGATTTGGAGGCCCATATGGCATCATAGTGGTACTCTCCTTTGCAGTTGGGGCCACATCCGCTTTCCCTCGGTGTGGGGCGGTGGTGGAGTCTAGTGAAAACTCCGCCAGATGCTTCTCATGCCCGCCGTTAGCGCCATAAATGTCGTCCCTCTCTCCTCCCATGGAGGCAATGACATGGTTCGACCTCTTTCCCCTTCATGTTAGAGGTGAAAAATCCTGGTTTGCTTTGTGGTTCGGATGATGGCTAGGTTCGGTGTCGTGTCCTTGTTGGAGGCATTGGCCATAACTTTTTTTGTTGTCTTGGCTTCTTTGTGACTATGGTCGACGGCAAAATGAAGCTTTTATGTGATCGGGGAGATAAGTGGTGGCTGCCTAGCCCTTATTAGTCACCGGCGGTTGGTAGGCTCATAGGTTGAGCATGTGGGGCATGGTTAGCCCTCCCTTGATCTAAAGCCAGAGGACATGGGTCCTATCTAGTCTCTAGGGATTCTTCATTTTAATAAAGGCTTGTTGGACGTCAAGGTTGTCCCCTATTTGTGACGATCGAGGGTTGGTCCCACAGGTGGGCACCCTTGCTGTGATCACACATCGGGTGCGTAGGGATGCCCCACGAGTCGTGTCCGGTGCCTTCAACTAGTAGCGGAGTGATGTTGGGTTCATTGTTGGTGTGTCGCGCTTTCTTCTATTTGTATTGTTCCTTGATCTCTTTTCGTAAGGGCATCTCCAAAGGAGACCCTCAAAGCTCCGGCATATGTCTGGATTGTGGTGTCCAGACCATTTGTTTCGACTTTTGTCATCCAATTGGGACATCGTCGATCCACGAAGTGGTCCGGACGTCCGTTTCCGGCAAATCCGCGACAAACGCGAGGGAGTTATAGCGGTGTCCGGATATCCACTTGACCAACAAAAAGCCATCACGTGGTCCTCGTCTCTTTTATCTCTCCGCACATGCATGGTCTCCTACCCTCTCTTTCTCCCATCCGGACAAATAAGGATTAATTTATGAAAAAGCGTTGGATGGCTCTCTCCCGCATCATGTCCGCGAACCACGTCCGGACATAAAAATAGACATACATATACCGGAGTCATTTGCGGGTCAGCTTTGAAGATATCGTAAGTCGGTTTCTTCAACAGCGCCACTATGTATCATTCATCCGGTTGACTTTATTTAATTTAAAGTTGACCTGTGAACTTCCTATGTAAAAAGTAACCCATTGTCTACAAAGTCAAAATGACGAGTAAGAGAGAGAGAGAGATAAATGTCCTTGTCAATTAGTAGTATATTAAACTGAAAAGAAAAAGAAAGAATAAACTTGAGTGGAATCTTTTGGTGGAGCTAGCGCGTTGGCGGGGCGGACGCAGCCGGGCCGGCCCGAGCAGTCCCCCACCCTCGCACGCAACGCGGTTGGGTCTCCCTCGCAGTCGAGCCCCGAGCGGCCCGCGAGCGCGCGACCCTCTTCTCCTCTTCCCTCCATTTTTATATATAGAAGCAGCCAAAGCTCGCCTCCCAAAGCCTCCCAAAGCAACGGCATCGCCATTCCCCACTCTCTGCTCCGCTGCCTACTGCACTGCCGCTCCGCCACACCGCCGCAGCGCCCCCACCCACCCCGCGGAAGCGCGTGATGGCGCACAAGCGGCCGCTGGAGGCCGCCCCGCCGGAGCAGGAGGCGCCGCGGTCCCCGAGGAAGCGGCTGCGCCGGACGGTGCTCCTCATGATGTGGCTGTCAGTATCTCTCCAATCCTCCCCTACCCAGCCGGCTAGCCGTTCGTCTCCTTCTCTCGCTTCCTTCCTTGATTTGAACTCACCGGCCGCGCCTGCCCGCTTCGCCGCAGGGAGAGGAGGAGGGCGAGGGCGGTCACCGTCGGCCAGATGGCGCAGATGGTTCGCCAGGTGAGGCCATTCCTTCGCGGCTCCCGGCCGGTTCCCCTCTCTCCGCATTTCCAATTTTTTTTTATTTCTATCCCGTTCCTCCTTACTGTGCGTTTGGTGCTGTGGCGAGCGATAACTGAAAGTCTGGTGGGTTTTGATTTGTTTTCATGCGACAGGCGCAACTGGATATGGCCAAACTGTTTATGCTGCTCATGGTGCTTGTGGCGCGGCTTGGCTCCATGGAGAGGCTGCTCCTGGACCTCCCCAACATAATCCAGACATTGTTGGCGCAGCAGTTTGATGCTCTTCAGAGGTACACACATGTCCATGCCTTGAGATGTCCGAATATAGGAAATGGCACATTTCAGGAAACTGACTAGAGTAATAATTGAAGTCCTGGTTTGCTTTTCTGGGAACTGCCAATTTTATCCTCTGATAAGAAATAAACAGCCATCGCTATGCCTAATTGGCAAGATTGCTGTTGGCAACATAACAGCTCATATTTTTCGAAACGAATACTTGATAAGCATAGTACTATTTCAGGTTCAGGTTATGAAGTTATATTCATGAGTCATGGATTTGTTCTTCCTAAATATATGGAAATTGTCTCTATGAGTATATTTTATTGAGTATTCCACTTTGGAATGTTGTGGATGTGATGGATAAAATGCATCCTTTGTTTAGTTAATTAATGTTATCTCTTGTTTTGTATCCAACAGATCTTTGATGGTATCCATACAAGATACGATTCGATCATCTGTACAGACAGAGGTTAGAATCTGGATCTTTATCTGTGTAATAAGTATATTTTGTTTATCTGTACCTGCACTCTATCCTAACTACTTTTGGCTATGTTATGCAATAGATACAAGGACGACAAGCAGCTTCACTTCCTAATGGCATGAATGAACCTCCTAGGTATCTGCCATTTTATTTTTCTCGCCATACATGTTCTTTGGTTCATGTCATGATCCTTACTGTCAAACCAAGTATTTGCTTTCAACATAATCTGGGAAGTTTCCTCTTGTCACTGCCTCACTCTCATCTTATTTTAAAAAAATATAGGCAGATATCAGAAGGTTTTCCTGAAACTGGAGGCGTCACTGGAGTCAAACTGCGCTTTGTCGATGTTGACAGACCAATAGATACACTTTTCACCGGTTGCTCAGTACAATGGCAGAATGGAGGAAACGCTAAGGTAGCGATATTTGAAAATGATAGGCAAATCATGCAGGGAGACCTTTCTAAATTGCAAATTGAGATTTTAGCAGTCCATGCTGATTTCTTTACTGAGCAAGGGCAAGCGGACTTCACCAAAGAGGAATTCAACAAGCAGATATATATGCATAAAGGGAAAGAGTTAGTGTTGTCAACTGTTAATCTAATAAATGGCGAGTCCTCTCTTGGTTCCTTCCTTTTTCCAGAGAGCTCCCATGGGAAAAAGTTAAGATTGACAGCACGAGTGAAAAGGCAGGTTCTTACTACCAGAGTTCAGGAAGCAATCACTGATCCTTTTGTCGTCAAAGACCGCCGAAGCGAATGTGAGTATATTAAATATATTGCATTGGAAATTTAATACACTGTAATTTGCTCATTCGTGGTGGAACCAGGGAGGTCCTCCCTGTTCTTCCATTTTATTTTATTTTTTCTCATTCAATGAAACATTTATTGTCTCCCATAGTTAGCTGAAGAACAAGCTCGTCCTATAAGTGGCTGCCAGGCTAATTTAAGTTTAAAAAAATGTTAAACACATATCATATCTTCCATAAAATTTTATGGCCTTGTGCAGTGACATTATTTCATCTGAAACATTATATCATAAAAGAAAAACATTATTTCATCTGAAAATATGAAGTCTTAGCACTAAATGTTCTGCTTTTAGAAGGGAATGGCTTGTTCCGTCACAAAAATTCTGTAAATTAATATCTATGGGCATATAATATCCCAAATACACACTGACAGTCAAAACTGTATGACCTCCTAGGTGCTAGGCGGAGGCTAACCACCTCGCCTAGTGGTACTTCGAATCTGACAAAACTATACTTAATACTGTGACTTGGATTTGGGATTGCACTTTTCTTTGGTCAATACAGATCTTATTTAGAGTTGACTATTAGGTCGTAGATTAATATCTAAGCATAGTAAATCGATTTATTGTTTACCATGTACATTAATCCTTTTCTCAATGCCATTATCATCAGATGCAATGGTAGCCAGAATGAAGCAATTGCATCTTAGCAATCTTATCTTAACACATCCTACAATTTTGTTTACTTTCAGTAAATAAAAAGAGTTATCCTCCATCTAAAGAAGAAGCGGTACATTGTTTGGAGAAAATTTCTCTAAAGGGAAAACATTGTGCTATCCTTGTTGAGAAAAATATCACTACAGTGAAGCACTTGATGCGTCAGTATCACAGGGATGAATCTGTTCTCCAAAAGGTAAATATAGTCATAATGATACTTCTACAGTCTTCAGCGTTTCAAATTACCTGCAATAGATATTACTCCCTCCGTAAACTAATATAAAAGTATTTAGATAACTAAAATAGTAATCTAAACGTTCTTATATTAGTTTACGGAGGGAGTAGTTATTAGTTAATCATTGTCGAAATAAGATATCCAACATCTCTTAGGAGTTAGGACTTATTTGGATATGCACTGCTAAATGTATTAACATGCACTATAATATCTGGTAGCATTTCATTAACTGATAAGATAACTCCCAATTTGTGGCAATTAGCTTATTGGCATGAAGAAAGGGGATTGGAATACCATGATTAAACATGCCAACACGTCTGTTCCTGGGGATGAGATCTATTCCTATTGGGTTCCAGAGGATAATTGTGAAATCTTATTCAATGATTTCTACGATCTTGTGGGTAAGATGACTGATAACTATGTTCCTTACAGTGTCAACAACGTCAATCAGTTTCCACAGGTATTATATCTAATACTGTCCCACTTCTATCATAGTTAGCCAGTTGATACTCACTAAAATAATAGTGCTGGCAATTACCTTGAAAAATTCTGTTACAGCATAAAGTGAACAATTGGAAAAAGTCTGCGTATAAGAAGTTTGACGAGCTGGAGAGCTCAGGTGGTCTTACCCCTGATTACTTCATGAACGATGGCCGCCCTGTCCGTGCAATGCCTCTGAACAATGATGCAGGTCCTTCTGTACAAGCTAGACCAACATGGCAATATCCTAATGGCATGGCCGCACAACATGGTGATTTTTAATATTTTGTTCCATCACTGATCTTTGTTGCGCTACATGTTTCTCTAAATTCAACTTATTGCAGAATTTGGTGATCGACGCCCATTGAATGGGTTCTCACGGGCCGCAGTCCTGTCAAACAATGATGCCGGTCCTTCAAACCAAGAAACACTGCCGTTTTCACAGCCCACGTATGGACAGACTGTGCATCAAGGTCAATATTAAACACCTGCATAATTTTGTATCACACATCCTCCATACTGTAATTGCTGCTTCATCGCAAGAATTTTTTATATTTTATGCCTTCTGAATTCTGATAGTTTTGGGGATCAACTTGCTGTAGGAACTCCTTACTATCTGGCCCAGGGAAATTTCATAAATGATCAGGGACAGGGATCATTTTCAGCAGAGCCAACTATTCCGTCCCACATGCCTGTACCAGTAAGTTATAAAGTTACCTATGGCACAATCAACAATTCCATCCCACAGTTTTTCATTGACAACCTGAAATGTTTCCTGGATGGTAGGTTCCAGAGGATGACCCAATCACATTCACAGCTGCAAGTCTAACTGGCCAACAGAATGGACACTTGAGCTTCTCGACAACTGATGCTCCTGTTACTTCTTATCCTGTAGCAGGTGTGCTTGATACGCCCAGTTTTTCTAATTTATATGCAGTCTTTTAGATCAATAATTCTCAAATCACTTCTCCATTATGCATTGTTGGGTGCTGAAGGTGTCGCTGGGACTTCCTCAGATGGAGTTAGTCTGGGAACCTCTTCAGTTAACAATGTGCAGGCTGACATCTTCAGTGGGTTAAGTCCATTTGAAGTACGTTTTTAAATATATCATGGGAATCATTCTTAAGAACAGAACAAATATCTTCACAAACGATTTTATGGAAGTTTTTTTCTTCCCTTTTCTATGTCATGATTACGTTTGTTCTTGCAGTCAGAGGAATTGCGGAACTACAAACACATCTGACAGAGGACTTCGTGCAAGCTAACATCGGTATGTGATACTATTTAAGTTACTTCTGTTGCGGTCACCTCTGTTGACAATTAAGCTCCAACAAAAGTCCTTTCCAGTCAGAATTCTTTCAGACTTCGAAACTAAGATGAGATGATAGTAAATTAGTGTTTATACCTACAGAATAACTAGACCTTGTATGCATAACTGATGAGTACCAAATTATTGAAATGCTGGCCCCTTCAAAGTTACAATTAGGGGTGAATCTAAGATCTTCCTTTTGTTCCATGCAATGACGGAGCGTTTGTTTCATTTCAGCAGAACTGCCGAATTCCGACAGCCAATTTTACGGTTATGAACATGACGGCGGCGACCGCTGATTAAACCACGAAGCAACTGAACTGGCTGTTCTCTACCATAGTAAATTATTCAGTGTAACTAAACATTTGTTGTAGATATGAATAATTTTTAAATAGCAACACATATTTTTTCATATTGCTCCATATATGCTAAATTTGCTACCTGTTGCAGTAAAAATTTGTCTTGTATTCTTAAAGAACAATCCTTTACAAAAGAGAGTATTTGGCTTGCATTGAATCCTGAGAGCAAATATTCACATTGCTAAACATTGTGTAATCCTGTTAATCCATTTTTTTTTGTAAGTTAGAGTTTTTCCTGGGTATGTTCACACATTTTCAGTCATAGTATGATGTGCATCACGAAAATGTTCTCAACAATTTGAACATGGTAGTAAAATACTCACAGCAGAAGAGATACTAGAATAGCTACATACGTACAACATTTCAGTTTGTTTCTTAAACCCAACAACGTGAGCTGCATGGGCCGGGCCATTTTGGCGAGCGTTCTTTGCAATACTATATGTCCAACAGTTTCAATGGGTTATTCTAATTTCTCTTTGTTTTATCGTGGCCATTCGGTTTTTCTGTTCATTTTCAAAAAATTCCGAACATTTTCCACAAATTTTGTGAATTAAAAAAATATGTTTTCAGAAATGTACACATAATTATTTTAACTGTTCTAAAAAATTTAAAAAGAAAAAAATAAAAGGGAAAATTTCTTAAAACCCCGAATATTTTAAAATTTTGGGAATATTATTTAAATATTGTAAAAATATTAAGAAAAGAAAAAGAGAAAGAGAAAAGGGATGGAAAAAAAGAAAAAAAACGAACATGTAATAAATGTAAATGAAAAAAGTAAAAAAAGAAAACGATAACCGGTAAAAATGGGCAGAGAAAACAAGAGAAGAAAAAAACCCAGAAGAAAACCTTCCTAAAACTGAGAAAACCGCACCCAAACCCTCCCAAAACCGAAAACCGAGCTAACACTAATTGGGCCAGCCCAGGAGCAATCGTCGTGTGTGAATTGTCGGCAATTTAATGGAAAGAACGTCAAATAGGTATTACCTTGTTTGGGTTTTTTTTGAGCATCAGGTATTACCTTGTTTGGTTGCGTACCTGGTCTGAAAAAGGCTTAATGTGAAAGAAGAAGCTTCATTTCAGACCTGGCCCATGGGAAAAATAAGCTGATTAAAGTAGTATTTGTTGCCAGGTTGTTCCCGGCCGACCGGTTCCTAGCACCCGGTCCAGGATAATCAAGGCTCCTAAGTCATGGGCCAAACTAAGCAAGGGTTTGAGGTCACGAGGCTAGGTTAGCTCATATTCCTCTTGACAGCCTCTAGGCCAGGCGCAAAGGGACAAGGACATCAACCAGCTTAGATACGAATGAGGTGGCTATAGAGTTTGAGAGAGAAGGGTGGCTTGCCGATGAGAGCTGGTGGGAGAATTTGAGAATTTCCCGGCGGCGTCTTCAAGGTGCCTGCGCCTGGAGCGCTACTAGAGGCCCTTCTAAGATGAACTGAGCCGTGGATCTCTCGTGCCTCTTGATCATCCTCTCATAGTTGACATGTTATCTGCTCGTTGGATTAAGTTTTTCACATCAATCTCTTCTGTGGGTAGTGTGTGAGTCTTTGTGATTTTATTGAGGTTTCAATGATAGCAGTGAGGCGGTTCTTTCAATTTTTTTTGTATATCCCGCTGATATATTTTTCCCCTCCAGTTAGGAATTGCCGCGTGGCGTGAATTCTAGAATTCCGTCTCTGAATTGTCGTTCAACCAACGGAGGGCCTTTCACATATTCTTGATGATAGCCGCAAAGGCATCCTGTTGTATCCCAAACTTGAATTTTGTAAGAAGTCGAAAACTATGAGCTGAGGGATTACATTACTCAATATTTGGCTGCAATGGATTAGTAATAGTATTTGAAAATATGGATTTTTCATTAACCAATGATTCCAAGTTTTATTCCAAAAGTACAATAAATAATCTTACACTATTACATGCCCTCATGGGCTTCTGTGATTAGCCATTGACATCCACAAAATTTCACCAAATTGATGATGTTCAGTTTGTCCTAGAGTTCAACTTTTTTACTGGTCAGTTTCAGTTCTCTGAACATTTCTCCTCGACTTCGGTTCAGATATTGTTCAAGGTTATTACCTTTTTTTGCATGAAGAGACAACTACTTCATCAAGCTGCATCAACCTTCTTAATTTGGACTAGTGAAGGAAACTCCGGTGTTACAATCTAGCCATACTAGCTCAATTATAAAAGTCTCAACTGTAAAAAGAAAAGTATTGAAACTGATTCGAAAGTTAAAAAAAAAAGGGATTGAAACTGATTCGTAGGAATGCATATCTAAAAGACATTGGCCGATCAATGTTCCTGGATTCTAGGATTGTCACACTAGCTGGCAGTATAATTCCTCCAAGGTGAAGTTTCCTCGCCAGCGAAGGGACAGCAGAGGGCCGCAACCCAGCCAACAATCATCATAGTGACGCCAGACACACGATCGATTTCCTATACTAGGTTCAAAATTGTGTGGTTCGTCTTTGTACTAAAAAATATCCTGCGTGTTCAACTTCACACAGAGAACCTAGTTGATGCCAGATGACACGTTGGTGCCGTAAGGGTGTGCATGGTGTATCTCTTCCTGATGCCATTCATTCCCAAGGGGATTTTGAGGACGCATGGCATAGTCTAGGCCTTAGTGTGAGCCTTCATTGATTGGTGGGAAAAGTGATCTATTTTGACTCCCTCCTAAACGCTCTTCTATCATGTAGATATGGTAGCTGAGTAAATTAGTAACTAAGAGATAGGATGGGGATGCAGCAAGAGTAAGAGTCTCGTATATAAGAGATGGATGGATAGAAAGGAAGAAGACAATGTTAATGTGTCAGGAGGTGGAGTTGACACCTGGAATTAATATCATGAGATTACAAAGTGGTGCAGGTGGCCATTGATTGATGGTTGCGTCCCACACGATGAAAGACAATTATGCATATATATGATGTACCTCTATGAACATGCATGTACTCTCTTGCAAAGTTGCATGGAAGTCATATGATAGTACATGAAACTCGAACACCTAGCTAGCTACATATGTAGACAGCCTATTGTTACAAAGTTTGAGAGCTCATTAAAAATAATAAAACAAAACAAAAGCAATGAGGAACTAACACACTCACCACCCATTCCCTCAAAAAAAAAAAACACTCACCAACACCCATGGTGGTACATAATTATCCTAGTAACTCGCTGCAGTGGGGTACTCCCTGCAACCATGTTCGTGGCGCTCTAATGCAACCAACATGGACCAAGACCACAACTAACCCATAGAAAAGAATGTAACCTACAAAGGATTAGAAGTTATCTATTTTTTTTAATAAAACCACAACACCATTACGATGTACAGAAAATTACCAACATAATGTGCTAACCCCAACAAAAATTCCCCGCAACTAATTACCAAACATTTGCGTGATTGGATGTGGAGGGGTTAAATTAAATGCTATTTGTACCATAAAACTGGCCATAGCGCAACGGTAATCAAGGAAAAGTTGTTGAATAATCTCCTCCTGATTGCAGAATGAACAAAGTTTACTACCATTCCAATTGCGTTCGCTGAATTATCCCTAGTCAAAAGGACACTTCTATAAAGGGACCAAAATTGTTTGCACACAAGGAGTTAATCATAAGGGACAACTAACTTCTTTTGTTAAAAAGGGAAATGGAAGCTAAGTAGCTAAAATTTGTAGTTATCATTTAATTTTGGCTCGATGTAAACATATATTTTTCTTAGAATATACAGAAACCTTTTCCTGAATATCGCCCTATTAATTAGTCCAGTTTTATAAGAATTCGAAAAACTATGTGGATGCATTTTCTTATTCAACATGGCTGCACTGGATTCGAAATAATATCTAAAATACATTTTTTTTGTTAAAAAATCATTCCTAATTTTATTCCAAAAAGGACAACAAAAGACATATACTATTATATGCGCTTGTGGTCCTCTATGAATAGCCGTGGACATTAAAAAAACTGAGGACCAAATGTTGTTGTTCAATTTGCTTTAGAGTTTAATCTTTTCTGTTGATCAGTTTAGCCCATGGACATTATTCCTCTGCTTCGGTTCTGATATTGTTACAACAAACCTATATCACTTTTTCCAAAGCGGTGACCACTTCATCCAGACGCATCTTCTTAATTTGAACTAGTGAAGGAAAGGCTACTGAATAAAAGTCTTCAAGTGTAAAAAAAACGCTTGAAGCTGATTTTCAGGAAAAACGCATATATATAAAATACGTCGGTCAGTCAGTGTTCCTGCACTATATAGGAGTTTCAGACTTGCTAGCAGTATGATGCTAACGAGATGCAGTCCCCAAACCCGCAAAGTCAGATAAGAGTGTCTCGTAACCCGGCCAACATTGGTGGCTGTGACAGAGCAACATCTTCTATGCCTGACTAAATTTAGAGGATCTAGATGATGTCCCACGACACATTGGTGCGGTAAGGGCATGCACCATCTACCTCTTCCTGATGCCACTCATTTCAAAGGGGAATCAATGTAAGAACACGAGGACTCATGACATGGTGTAGGCCTCAGTGTCAAAGCTTAACTAATTGGTTGAAAAGTGATATATTTAACTCCTACCTGTACACAGTCTTCCCTCATAGAGATATGGTAGACGAGTAAATGATTAATCGAATAACAGATGGACGGGGATGCAGCAGGAGGAGGAGTCTCTTGCATATATAAGAGATGGAAGCACTGGCGGAGCTCCCCGTAGGGAAGATAGACCGTCTACAGACGAGGTGTCATGATCACTCAAAAACAAAAATTGAGGATCAGATCACTCGAAATAAGGGAAGAGAAAAACGTAAGGCCTAGTCGCTCCTTTTGGATTTATTTTTAAATTTTGTTCATACTTTCAACTATTCTAATTATATATATTACCGAAAACACTCTACATAAAACATTAGAAAACCAAGCATTTGAAAAATATTTAATGTGTATAGAGAAAATGTTCAGCATGTATACAAAAAATGTACACTAAAATATACAAAGTGTACCAAAAAAATTATCGTGTATTTTTTTAAAAACATTATCAAGCATTTGAAGAAAAATGTAGAACAAGTAGTGAAAAAAGTTAATCAAGCATTTGAAAAATGTTAAATGTGTACAAAAAAATGTTGATCGTGTGTTAAAAAATGTTAATTAAGCATTTGAAAAATTGTTGGACAAGTATGCAAAAAATGTTGACCAAGAATTTGAAAAATTGTAAATTTGTATGGAGAAAATGTTGACTATGTTTAAAAAATCATAAATATCGTATTTGAAAAATTGTTAATCAAGCATTCGAAAAATGTTGAACAAGTATATGAAAAATATTAATCAAGCATTTTAAAAATGTTACATGTGTATAATAAAAATGTTGACCATGTATTAGAAAACCTTAATCTTGTACTTGAAAAATCATGTTAATCAAGCATTTGAAAAATGTTGGACAAGTATGTGAAAAATATTAATCAGGAATTTAGAAAAATGTTAAATGAGTATAGAAAAAAATGTTGACCATGTGTTAAAAAATGTTAATCGAGCATTTGAAAAATGTTTAGAAAGTGTGTATAGGAAACTTGTTGACCTTGTACTTGAAAACTGTTAATCAAACATTTGAAAAATGTTAAAAACTGTGTATTTATGTTCCATGTATTAAAAAGGTTAAATTTATATTTGAAAAATGATAATCAAGCATTTGAAAAAGCGTTGGAAATGTGTATAAAGCTTGTTTTGTCCATGTATTTAGAAAATGTTAAATATGTATTGGAAAATGTTAAACATGTATTCGAAAAATGTTCTTGAAAAATATTTAAAAATGTAGAATGAAAAGCAAAAGAAACAAAGAATAACCCAAAAAATGTTGAAAATCAAGACAAAAAAATTAGTAAGAAAAAACCTAATAAAAACAATTTAAGAAACAAAGAAAAACCAAAATGAAAAACAAAAAGAGAAACAAAAAAGAGAAGAAATAAGAAAACCAAACCAAAAACAAAAGAAAGAAAGAAAAAATGAAGGAAACAAAATGAAATGAAGCAAAAAGAAAGAAAATAGAAAACCCAATAAAAATAGAGATATCGGGAAAAACTAGTTGATACCGGGCTCGTCTTGCCCCAAGTATGTTGCGCCCTACTTTTTCATCAGGAACCCAATGAGAGCCCGGTGGCTAGCACGCTGCCAACTCTACACGAGACATAGGATCGAATCCCGTGAGCGCTCCCTTTTTCTTCACTTATTTCTTTCAAGTGTTCGCGAGTGGTTCAGCCAGTTACTGTAGATGCTTCACGCAAGGGATCCTTCTGTCTCGTGCGAAACGAGATATAGCCTTTGCCCGTTACCTTAGATGCTTCACCCGAGAGATCCTTCCGTCTCGTTTGAAGCGAATATAGCCTTTGCGCGGTTATAGTATATTTCGCCAACCAGCGCACCCCCCTCCTTCCTGGGCCGCAACCCATTTAATATTTTTTCTGGTAACCTTCAAAAAATGGGTGTGTGTGACGTGATTCGGACTCCACACCATTTGTTTTAGTTCAAACCGCAATAACAGAGTGGCATATCGTACCTGTTGTGCCTATTTTACTTCTTTTTTTCATCAAATGTAACGCTAAAAAATGCAATAATTTCATGTTTGTTTGTTTGGCCAATTTTTCCTTGTTTTTTTCTTCTCTCTCTCTCTCTCTCTTGTTTTTTTCCTTGTTTTCATGAACATTTCTTAAATTCATGAACTTTTCAAATTCATGCCCATTTTCATAAATTCACGAAAAAATTAAATCCGTGAACTTTTTTCTGAACCATGAAATTTTTGTTAAAACCCATGAACTTTTTCCAAACCTGTGACTTTTTTTCTCAAAAACTATGAACTTTTTTTAAATCTGCAAACTTTCTTACAAATAAGTATTTTTTTTAAACGATGACCTTTTTTCAAAACCACAAACTTTTTTATCAAAATCACCATGAACTTTTCCCAAAATTTGTGGCCTTTTTTATTTTGCAATATTTTTTCAAATACGTAAACTTTTGAATTTGCGAACTTCTTTTGATACAGCACGAACTTTGTTTGAAAAATCATGGAACACATGTGCCTTCAATAATAATTGATGATCAATATGTAAAGTTGGCCGAAATCCACAAGACAAGCTAGACCCGCCTAATTAAAGTACATTTCTAGGGTCGCTGCCCCCGACTTCTAGATACACCACGATACCATGCACAACCCGACAACACCATTTTTCCAAGCCACCGTCATAACATTAGACGCTCACATTGCAAGCTACAACACGGACACACTGCATGGATGCCAAGAACCCTAGTCACACACAAACCCCCTTTTGGTAGAATCGGTAAAGCAAGCCGCAATGCTTATGCGTTTCTTTGTACCATAAATTGAGACATGTTTAAATTTAAATAATTATCACAGCATAACGAAGCCATAACGCAAAGTGACAATCAAAGAATATACATGATTGGTGAATGCACAAAGTTTACTACCTCTAGTTGCCTTTATCTAAATTATCTTCAATCACAAGGACCCCTCCATGGATTACCTAAAATTGTAGAGTCAATCATAAGAGAAGGCAGTCTCGCATGATGTATATAGCTAAAAGTTGTAGTTTTGGTTTTCTTTTGGCTAGATGTGAACACATTATTGATGTTAGGATATCTAGAAAAATATTCGCGAATATCACCCTCTTAGTTGAGGGATTTGGTTCCTCAAATATGTCAAAATTGGATTATTCATTTTTTTCATTACAATCATTCCTAGTTATTTTGTCTTAAAAAATCGAAATGGGCAATGAATAGCAAGCATGACTAGTTCTAAGCTACTTTTTCATTTTGTGCGATGGTACATTGTAAATACAACAATTTTGTTGAAGCACATGTAGATGTGCCATTAATATTATTAATATTGCACAACTAAGTTCTATGTTATTGATCTTACAAGGAGATTCGTGTGGGTATTTTCTTTTTTCTTTTTCCTTCTATTTTAATGCTTGATTGAGTCACTTAGATGTGCAATAACTAGAGCACATCTAGATATTCCCTAGATAGACCCTAAATACAAATAGTTATGTTACAAATACAAATAAATACTTTTAAAAATTGAAATAATATGCTTCTAAAAATACAAAGAGTTATAAATCTTGAGATTCTACATCACATGAATATATTTGTTCACTTTACACATGGTGTGCATATGGAAAGTAAGCTCAACTAGATTCTTCTGATTCTACCTCTCCAACCAAACACAAAAACGGAATCAACTCATTCTACTTTTCTACAACTATCAAACATGGGAATGGAACCGACCCGTTCGACACGAATGGAACCATGACATTCCATTCCATTCCATTTGGTTCTGAAACCAAACACACCCTTAAGAGCCTAGGTCACATAAACAAGAGAAAGTAATGCTCTGTAAAAATATTGACCATGCATGTTATGCAAGTTATATGGTTCTTTGGTTGTCTGTTTGCGCCCACCAGATATTAATAGGAGTTGTTTGATAGCCCGAACCTTTGAGATTGTAAAAAAACATGAACATTTGGGCATGTACAATAAATATAGAGATATCTGAGGACTCTTGCACTTTATTACAATGCAGACTTATCATAAGAGTATATAGTCATACATTGGGTTTTGTAGTTAAAAAGAAGAGTCAATTACACCACTGGTTCTAGAACTTGACACAAATAATCACTTTAGTCCTAGAACTTGTGGTGTACATATAAGTGGTTCAAGAACTTGGCTTGACGGTGCAAATACGGTGTTGTATACGCCAGCAGCTCTGACTTGGCATTCCAGCATGGCGAGGAGCCCACTTTAAGTGGCCGAAAAGGCTGGGATTATTCACAAGAATTTCTAAAACAGACTGTTTTTCAATTAAATAATCATTTCTATTCAAAATTAAGACACACTATTATATGCGCTTATAGCCTTATGTGATTAGCCGTTTAATTATATTGAGGCCTAAATTGATGTTCCACTCATTGTGTAGTTTAATATTTTCAGTTTCATTACAAACCTAATGTTTTCAGTTGTTTAGTTTAGTTCTCTGAACATCATTTTTTTGAGGTCTGTTCTGAGAAGTGTATCACTTTTTTTTGTGGGAAGGCATAACTATTTCATCCATCTGCAGCTTCTTAAATTTTGGCCAGTGAAAAAAGTCTCAAGTTTTAAAAAAGCCTCTGAAATTGTGTTCTACTTTCCAGGAAGAGGCAAGCCGGTCAGTGTTCCTCAATCTAAGGTTAGGGGATTCTTCGTAACCTCGGTGAAGTGCAGTCTTGCATCCTACAAAGGCAAGGCAAAAATTCCAAGAAGATCCCCTGAAAACCGCCGGAAAATGGATGGTGAAGGAACATGAACTCCTCATCCTACCATCTACCATCGTGGCCATCAACCCCCCTGCATTCCCACGAAGTTCAATTAGATTTTTTTCCAATTATTTTTATTCATGCATGCGCAACATAGATCTATAACTTGCCCTCCGACATCTTCTTCATGTTCCTGCGTGCTGCTAATACACTGCTAGCGGGCCGAGCGAGATACACTGCAAGTGTCGATGATCGTCTTTGGTATGCAGTGTCGATGATCGTCTTTTGAGATATACTCATCTCATATTCCTTATACACTAGTAGGAAAAGGGGCTTTTACCCCGGTTTGTAAGGGCCTTTTGTCCTGGTTTTCGAACCGGGACTAAAAGGTCGTTACTAAAGCCCTAACCCTTTAGTCCCGGTTCTTACACGAACCGGGACAGAAGGTCCTCCACGTGGCCGCTGCTGCCAGCCCAGGCAGGGGGGCCTTTGGTCCCGGTTGGTGCCACCAACCGGGACCAATAGGCAGGGCCTTTTGTCCCGGTTGGTGTCACCAACCGGGACCAATAGGCATCCACGCGTCACCATTTCAGGGGCTGGGTTTTTTTTAAAGGGGGTGGTTTAGGGGTTTTGGGGGGTTAATTTAGGTGTTTCATATATTGTGTTAGCTAGCTAATTAATAGAGAGAAGTGTCCTCTCTTATCTCCGTGCTTGGTCGACGCTACGTACTATATACATATGGAGAGGACTAGACACGCTAGCTAGTAATCAAATAAAGGAAACAGAAGATCGTCATGAACATATGCAATACAGAGAGAAGTGATATCGACCACCTCTCCTTCTCCGAGAGATTGGTCGACAACAAGTTCTCGTATATCTATCCGACACTACCGGCTACATATATACAATAATTATATCTTACAATACAATCTCCTAATTAAATTGTAAGAACACAGGGTCCACATAGTATTCTCCGTTTTCAGCGATCACGTGGTCAAGGAAGAATGCCGCCAATTCCTCTTGAATTGCTCGCATACGATCTGGTGCTAGGAGTTCATCCCGCTTCCGAAACATCTAATTTGAAGAAGGGGGTCAATACATATATATATGAATAAATGAAACTCAACACAAATGATGGTAATAAAATAAAATTGTGAATATTATTGCTTACGCACTTCATATTGTTCTTCAGTGTAGCCCCGCTCACAGGTCGTGTAGCGGATGGACTCGCAAACGTAGTATCCACAGTAATTATTCCCGGGTTCCTGCCACAACCACTTTACAAGAAATAGAGGTCAATCAAACTGATAAGCAAGCATGCTAAATGGTATTGATGAAACTAGCGCTTGAATAACTAGGAGATGCGCGGAACATGCTACTATAGTACTTACTTTCGGGTGTTTAAATTGCAGCTTCTTCAGCAGTCCCGGAGCTTTTGTGGTGAATTTTCTCCAAACCCTGCCAGACAAAGAAAACAATTACTTGATATCAGGAAATGAACAAAGTTGCTGATATGGTAGATAATGATCGATTTAACTTACTTCTCGAGCATTTGAGTCATGTTCGCATAGTCCTGGGGATCTTTTTGTCTCGAGTCTAAGATGGTTACTACTCCCTGCTCAAGCTTAATCTCTAGGAGAATATAGTGGAAGCTGCGCATGCATGCATAAGTCATCAATTACATTACCATAACCTGGACTAATAAGGGAAACCGAATATGCACAAGACAGTAACACTCACTTGAAGTTGTAAGGAAAGAGTATTATATCTTTGTTTTGATTTAATACCAACGATTGTAGCAAGTTGGCCTCAGCTTCTTTGGGATGTTTTTCAACCGTATATGCATCTATGAGATTTGTGTTAATGAACCCAATATCACCGATTTGTCTTTTCCTCAATTGGCGATCTTCAATCTGCATAATATAGTGAGGATAATTATATATACATGCAATGAAAGAGTTGACCTATATAGAGAGACTTAATGACAGAAGTAGTACTACTTACAGACAGTAGCAAGTGATCGTTGTTTTATCGAGGGCCTTTTGATTTTAAAACTGGAAGAAATCCTCAAATGGAACATTCAGCAGTTCAATTCCAACGAGGTCATGCTCCGGTTTAACTCTCAGCGTCAAAGTACTCGTCCCATCAGACACTCTGCAGGTTTTCATGTACCAATCATGTAATCTTCGCATCATCGTTGTTAGAGATCTTTCATCTTTGACGAGAGGCTTCCCGTAATGGTATTTGTGTTCGTCCACTTCCATGATTTCATAATGTACATCGTCGGGCAGGTAATCTCCAAGATTGCTATAACCGGGCATCATCCTCGGATCATTAGCGACGATGTCTTTTGACACCTTGAGCGGGGGGCACGATTGGTTCGCTTGTTCGCCGAGTTGGGCAATTTTTTTTCCCAGCTCGTTGTTCTTTTAACCTTTGATCACTGACAGTACTTCCCAACCGCTCCGCTTCGGCATATGTCTTTGCAAGAATGCGCTCATAGTTGCCTCTCGGCGGAGACTTTGGTGGTTTTGTCAGGGCAGCCAGAGTGCGCTTTGCTTTCACCGGATCTACCTTCTCCTCCGGAGGTGGATGTTTCTTTGCTTTCACCCCTTCAAAGAAGTTTGTCACTTCGGCTCGCACGATCTTCCTGGTTTCCTCCTCGGTCCTCTCGTATGGTAACTTCTCTGGAGTCTTCAGAGAAGGACCGAATCTGTATTGCCTCCCGCCTCTGGCAGCTGTACTGCTAGACGTCGGCAGAGCAGACGGAGCGGCTGCGGCTGTCTTCTTTCCTTGCTTACGAGGCGGAGGAGAAGGACTACGACGCGCCGGAGCAGCCGCAGCGGCGGCGGGTCTCTTCCGCCCTTGCTGACGAGGCGGAGAAGGAGGAGGCTGGCTGCTCTGGCGCGCCGGCGCAGGCGGAGAAGGAGGCGGAGTGCCGCCACGCGCCGGAGAAGGAGGCTGAGTGCCCTGATCACTCGCCAGAGGAGGAGGCGAAGGAGGAGGCGGAGTGCCGCCACGCGCCGGAGAAGGAGGCTGAGTGCCCTGATCACTCGCCGGAGGAGGAGGCGGAGTGCCCTTACACGCCGGAGCCATCCAGTTCGGAAGCTTGATGAGCTCCTTCCGCCATAGGCATGGAGTCTTTAGAGCAGAACCCAGCCGAGTCTCCCCTTCACCGGTAGGGTGGTCAAGCTGGAGCTCCTCAAATCCCTCCGTTATTTCATCCACCATCACCCTAGCATATCCTTCTGGAATCGGCCGGCAGTGGTAGGTTGCGCCGGGTTCAGGAGGTAAAACAGAGCCAACAGCCGCCTTGACTTTGAAATTCTGCCATTCCGCCATAAGGTGGCAATGTTGAGACTCCGTGATAGCATCCACGGGGTAGCTAGCAGGAGCCGCATGCTCCAGCTGAAGCAGCTCGGTGGAAGCCACGCTGCTTCTCCGCTGAGATGGCGGTGTAGCTTCGGGGGCAGTTTCGGCATGTCGATTGCCGTCTCGTTCCTCTAGCGCTTGAACCCTTTCGTGCAGCTTCTGAATTTGGATCTGCTCCACTTTTTTCCTCCTCTCCTGGCTTTTGTAACAGCCCGCGTCCGGAAAACCAGCCTTCCACGGAACGGAGCCTGGCGTGCCTCGTGTCCATCCAGGGTGCTCAGGATTCCCGAGGGCCATTGTGAGCTCGTCGTTCTCTCTGTCTGGAACGAACATCCCTTCCTGCGCTGCATTGATATATTGCTGAATCTTCTTGAATGGTATTCTCAAAATCTCGTTCGTCCAAACGCACCTCCCTGATACAGGGTCCAAGGTTCCGCCAGCCCCGAAGAACCAAGTCCGGCAACGGTCTGTCCAGTTCATTGTCTGTGGTTCGATCCCTTTTTCAAGCAGATCATTCTCAGCCTTGGCCCACTTAGGTCGGGCTTTGAGGTAGCCACCTGACCCCGTGCGATGGTGAAGCTTCTTCTTCGCAGCATTCTTCTTGTTTGTCGCTGACATCTTCTTACTCTTTTCCGATGTCTTGTGGGCCACAAATGCGGGCCAGTGATCTCTGATCTTCTCATACCGGCCGATGAATTCTGGTGTCTCTTCTTTGTCGACAAACGTTTTCAGCTCATTCTTCCACCTCCTGAATAGGTCTGCCATCTTCTTAAGAGCATGAGACTTGATTAATTGCTCTTTAACTGGCTTCTCCGGATCCTCCTCTGGCGGTAGGGTGAAATTTGCCTTCAGCTCAGTCCAAAGATCATCTTTCTGCATATCATTGACATAAGACACCTCAGGGTCTTCCTTCTTAGGCTTATACCATTGGTGGATGCAAATCGGGATCTTGTCCCTAACTAGAACCCCGCACTGAGCAGCAAATGCATCCTTTGTCCGGATGGGTTCAATCGGTTGGCCGTCGCGCGCGATTGCTGTGATCTCAAACCTTTCATTCGAGCGCAACTTTCTCTTCGAGCCTCGTCTCTTTACTGCAGTTGTGCTCGATCTGGAGGACTAGAAAAAAGAAGAAAGACGAGTGTTAATTAATATGTGTACATACCAAAATAATGAATGCATCAACTAGCTAGTCAGCACAGGCTTAACTAATATATTTACCTGGCCGGACTCTGTTCGGTCACCGGAGCCGTCACCACGGGCTCCTTCTTGCACCAGCATTGGGTCATCGGAGCCATCATAATCATGTCTTTCCTCCTCCACTCTTCGATCACCGTAGCCTGCTTCTTCACCCTGTTCTTCCAGACCATCATTGTCGTTAAGATACGACAAGATATCACCTCCGGCTAAGATTATGTCCCCCAACATCTCTTCTGCTTGCTCGTCTCGTCCGTGCTCCATCGTTTCTGCAAATATTACAACATGGCAATTATTACACAAACATGACAGCAGGTGGATATATTAGTGCAAACGTAGACCTAGCTTATTCCGGGTTTGGGGTGGCCTCGGCAACGCTTCAAGGGTAGGGGCGCGGTGGGAGGGGGTAGGAGACCGACATCGTTTTTTTCTAGGGTTTGGGTGTCCTCGAGAGTTTTGGTCGAGCGAGAGGGCCGGGGGATGCTCCCGTGGTATAAGTTATCACGGTCGAGAGGGGGTATAAATATCGACCGTCCATCATGTCGAAGTTATCTAGGAGGGAGTTATATATATCGACAACGACGACATACATACATGGGAAAATAATGTTATCAGGGAGGGGGTATATCGACCCCCCCCCCACGTGTTGAAGTTATCGGGAGGGGGTTATATCGACAACGACTAGATACGTACATGGGAAAATAATATTATCGGGGAGGGGGTATATCGACCCCCCCTCGTGTTGAAGTTATCGGGAGAGGGGTATATTGACGACGACAGACCCGATAAAACATAAGAAAACGAAGAAGAAATAAAAAGAGGAGAAGAAGAAAAGGAATAGAGGAGAAGATCGAAGAAAAAAAGAATAAAAAAGAAGAGGAGAAGAAGAAAGGAATAGAAGACAAGAAGAAAAAATAGAAAAAATTCTATTTTTTCTTCTTCTCTTCTATTCCTTTCTTCTTCTCCTCTTCTTTTTCTTCTTTTTTCCTCTTCTTATTTATTTCTCCTCTTCTTCCTCTCCTCTTCTTCTCCTTTCTTCCTCTTCTTATTTTCCTTTTTCCTCTCATTCATAAAAAAAATGTTCAAATAGAAAATTTCGAAAAAAGTAAAGGTTTTGCCTAATGCATTGTTCATATGAATATACAAACATTTGCATATTCTACAATAATTAATGTCACCAAAAAAATCTATGAACAGAAAAAAAATCCTAACTTTTTTCTAAAAATCTATCTTTTGCATATATACATGAACATATATATACACAGAGAACATATATACATACATATACTCATACATGAACATATCATCATATATATGAAAAAACAAGCATATATATGAAAAAAAACAAGCATATATATGAAAAAAGGGTGCCGGCCGGACCAAGGTGAGGAGGACCGCGGGGTCGGCGGCGAGGATGGCAACGAGGCAGTGGGCGCGCACTCGGGGTAGGGGGCGACGGCGGCGAAGGGCGGGGCAGGGCGACGGCGACGACGGGGACGGGCCGGGGCGGCGCGCATCGGGGCAGGGGCGCGGCTGACGGCGAGGGCACGGGCAACGGCGACGGCGATGACGGGCACGGGCGACGGCGACAGCGGGGGCGGCGGGCGGCGTCGGGGCAGCCTGGCGGCGTCGGCGGCGTCGGGGCAAACTGCAGATGAACTCTGAAAAATTTCCTGAGTGTTTGCTTATATAGCAAAGCCTTTAGTCCCGGTTCGTGGCACCAACCGGGACTAAAGGTAGGCATTAGTCCCGGTTGGTGCCACCAACCGGGACCAAAGCCCTCTTTTCAGCAACGAAAAGGGCGGGAAGCGGCGGCCTTTGGTCCGGCGGCCTTTGGTCCCGGTTGGTGGCACCAACCGGGACTAAAGGGGGGGCATTGGTCCCGGTTGGTGCCACGAACCGGGACCAAAGGGTGGCATTGGTCCCGGTTCGTGCCACCAACCGGGACCAATGGCCTTGCACAGCGGCGTGGTGGTGGGAGTTTAGTCCCACCTCGCTAGCTGAGAGAGAGCCGCACCTGTTTATAAGGTGCGGTGCGCCTGAGCTATCGAGCTCCTCTCTAAAGCAGGCTTACGGGCCTAACCTCTCTGTACATGCCTGTGGGCCTACTGGGCCTTCTGCGGGCCTGAATCCTGGCCCATGGATGGGTTTCTAGTCGTATTCAGGCCGTGGTGGCCCAGTAGGTGGCATAATTTTTATTTTTTGCCTGTTTTTTGTTTTCTTTTTGCTTTATTTATTTTGTTTTGTTTCTACTTACAACAAAAAACTTATTTATTTTATTTTATTTTGTTTCTAATTACTTATTTATTTTACTTTATGATAATTCTTTTTGCTATTAAAGTTTCTATCAAAAAAGTTCTTTATGAAAATTCTTTTTGCTGTATTTAGTTTTTTGTTTTCTTTTTTGCTTTATTTATTTTGTTTTGTTTCTACTTACAACAAAAAACTTATTTATTTTATTTTATTTTGTTTCTAATTACTTATTTATTTTACTTTATGATAATTCTTTTGCTATTAAAGTTTCTATCAAAAAAAGTTCTTTATGAAAATTCTTTTTGCTTTTAATGATTTTGAACAGAAAATACTTCGATAATTTTAGTTGCATCAATTTTATATGATTTTAGTTTCAATAATAATAGAGGTTTCTTATAATGTTTTGAACAGAAAATACTTTGTTAATTTTAGTTTCATAAATTTTATTAAAGTTTATTTTATTTTGTCGGAACACAAGAAGTCCGGAGTTGTAATAAGTTATTAAAAATAAAAAAGAGGCGCAATGCTCGTTGATTTGCTTCAAGCCTTTCGGAATAGTGTAGACTGCACTGCACATAGCTCCATGCAGTCTACCTTATTCCTCAAGGCTTGAAGCTAAGCAACGTGAGCATTGCGCCTCTTCTTCATCGTCTCTGCACTCAGGGCTTATAAACCGCTCCTAGTGCCTCTCAGCTAGCGAGGTGGGACTAAAAAACTGCTTAGTAAGAAACTCTAGTACCGGTTCGTGCCACGAACCGGTACTAAAGGTGCTCGTGGGGCCACAGCCTCATTAGTACCGGTTCGTGGCACCAACAGGGACCAAAGGGTGGAATTGGTCCCGGTTCGTGCCACCAACCGGGACCAATGGCCTTGCACAGCGGCGTGGTGGTGAGTTTAGTCCCACCTCGCTAGCTGAGAGAGAGCCGCACCTGTTTATAAGGTGCGGTGCGCCTGAGCTGTCGAGCTCCTCTCTAAAGCAGGCTTACGGGCCTAACCTCTCTGTACATGCCTGTGGGCCTACTGGGCCTTCTGCGGGCCTGAATCCTGGCCCATGGATGGGTTTCTAATCGTATTCAGGCCGTGGTGGCCCAGTAGGTGGCATAATTTTTAATTTTTGGCCTGTTATTTTTCATGCATTTACTAATTATTTTGAGCTATAAGACCCTAAAATTGAAAAGCATTTCAAATGAACTCTGAAAAGGTTGAAAGTTGGCATGGTATCATCATTTCATCCACATAGCATGTGCAAGAAAGTTGAGAGGGTTACGGCAAAAACTAGATGCACTTCTTGTACAAAACGGACAATGGTATCATACTCGTCTGTTACAAAGTTGGCATGGTATCATCATAATAGTTGCGGGAGAAAGTCTTCACTTTTTCTTCGCTTGTGTCATTTGCTTATTGCGCCGTAACCATGGATAATCTTCATCGTTTATCAGGATGCTTGGGTCAGCCTTGACTTTGAAGGGAGGAATTTCATGAAACTTTTCATAATCTTCAGACATGTCTGTCTTGCCCTCCACTCCCACAATGTCCCTTTTTCCTGAAAGAACTATGTGGCGCTTTGGCTCATCGTATGATGTATTCGCTTCCTTATCTTTTCTTTTCCTCGGTCTGGTAGACATGTCCTTCACATAGATAACCTGTGCCACATCATTGGCTAGGACGAACGGTTCGTCAGTGTACCCAAGATTGTTCAGATCCACTGTTGTCATTCCGTACTGTGGGTCTACCTGTACCCCGCCTCCTGACAGATTGACCCATTTGCACTTAAACAAAGGGACCTTAAAATCATGTCCGTAGTCAAGTTCCCATATGTCCATTATGTAACCATAATATGTGTCCTTTCCCCTCTCGGTTGCTGCATCAAAGCGGACACCGCTGTTTTGGTTGGTGCTCTTTTGATCTTGGGCGATCGTGTAAAATGTATTCCCATTTATCTCGTATCCTTTGTAAGTCAATACAGTCGAAGATGGTCCCCTGGACAACGAGTACAACTCATCACAAACAGTGCTGTCACCTCTGAGACGTGTTTCCAACCAACTGCTGAAAGTCCTGATGTGTTCACATGTAATCCAGTCGTCACACTGCTCCGGGTGTTTGGAGCGCAGACTGTTCTTGTGTTCATCGACATACGGGGTCACCAAGGTAGAGTTCTGTAGAACTGTGTAGTGTGCTTGAGACCAAGAATATCCGTCCCTGCATATTATTGAGTCCCCTCCAAGCGTGCCTTTTCCAGTCAGTCTCCCCTCATACCGCGATTTAGGGAGACCTATCTTCTTAAGGCCAGGAATGAAGTCAACACAAAACCCAATGACATCCTCTGTTTGATGGCCCATGGAGATGCTTCCTTCTGGCCTAGCGCGGTTACGGACATATTTCTTTAGGACTCCCATGAACCTCTCAAAGGGGAACATATTGTGTAGAAATACGGGCCCCAGAATGACAATCTCGTCGACTAGATGAACTAGGACGTGCGTCATGATATTGAAGAAGGATGGTGGGAACACCAGCTCGAAACTGACAAGACATTGCGCCACATCACTCCTTAGCCTTGGTATGATTTCTGGATCGATCACCTTCTGAGAGATTGCATTGAGGAATGCACATAGCTTCACAATGGCTAATCGGACGTTTTCCGGTAGAAGCCCCCTCAATGCAACCGGAAGCAGTTGCGTCATAATCACGTGGCAGTCATGAGACTTTAGGTTCTGGAACTTTTTCTCTGGCATATTTATTATTCCCTTTATATTCGACGAGAAGCCAGTCGGGACCTTCATACTGAGCAGGCATTCAAAGAAGATTTCTTTCTCTTCTTTCGTAAGAGCGTAGCTGGCAGGACCTTCATACTGCTTCGGAGGCATGCCGTCTTTTTCGTGCAAACGTTGCAGGTCCTCCCGTGCCTCAGGTGTATCTTTTGTCTTCCCATACACGCCCAAGAAGCCTAGCAGGTTCACGCAAAGGTTCTTCGTCACGTGCATCACGTCGATTGAAGAGCGGACCTCTAGCTCTTTCCAGTAGGGTAGGTCCCAAAATATAGATTTCTTCTTCCACATGGGTGCGTGTCCCTCAGCGTCATTCGGAACAGCTAGTCCGCCGGGACCCTTTCCAAAGATTACGTGTAAATCATTGACCATAGCAAGTACGTGATCACCGGTACGCATGGCGGGCTTCTTCCGGTGATCTGCCTCGCCTTTGAAATGCTTGCCTTTCTTTCGACATTGATGGTTGGTCGGAAGAAATCGACGATGGCCCAGGTACACATTCTTCCTGCATTTGTCCAGGTATATACTTTCAGTGTCATCTAAACAGTGCGTGCATGCGTGGTATCCCTTGTTTGTCTGTCCTGAAAGGTTACTGAGAGCGGGCCAATCGTTGATGGTTACAAACAGCAACGCGTGCAGGTTAAATTCCTCCTGTTTGTGCTCATCCCACGTACGTACACCGTTTCCATTCCACAGCTGTAAAAGTTCTTCAACTAATGGCCTTAGGTACACATCAATGTCGTTGCCGGGTTGCTTAGGGCCTTGGATGAGAACTGGCATCATAATGAACTTCCGCTTCATGCACATCCAAGGAGGAAGGTTATACATACATAGAGTCACGGGCCAGGTGCTGTGATTGCTGCTCTGCTCCCCGAAAGGATTAATGCCATCCGCGCTTAAACCAAACCATACGTTCCTTGGGTCAGCTGCAAACTCAGCCCAGTACTTTCTCTCGATTTTTCTCCACTGCGACCCGTCAGCGGGTGCTCTCAACTTCCCGTCTTTCTTACGGTCCTCACTGTGCCATCGCATCAACTTGGCATGCTCTTCGTTTCTGAACAGACGTTTCAACCGTGGTATTATAGGAGCATACCACATCACCTTCGCAGGAACCCTCTTCCTGGGGGGCTCGCCGTCAACATCACCAGGGTCATCTCGTCTGATCTTATACCGCAATGCACCGCATACCGGGCATGCGTTCAGATCCTTGTACGCACCGCGGTAGAGGATGCAGTCATTAGGGCATGCATGTATCTTCTGCACCTCCAATCCTAGAGGGCATACGACCTTCTTTGCTGCGTATGTACTGTCGGGCAATTCGTTATCCTTTGGAAGCTTCTTCTTCAATATTTTCAATAGCTTCTCAAATCCTTTGTCAGGCACAGCATTCTCTGCCTTCCACTGCAGCAATTCCAGTACGGTACCGAGCTTTGTGTTGCCATCTTCGCAATTGGGGTACAACCCTTTTTTGTGATCCTCTAACATGCGATCGAACTTCAGCTTCTCCTTTTGACTTTCGCATTGCGTCCTTGCATCGACAATGACCCGGCGGAGATCATCATCATCGGGCACTGGTTCCTCTTGATCTTCAGCAGCTTCCCCCCTTGCAGCATCATTGGGCACATCGTCTGGTTCCTCTTGATCTTCAGCAGCTTCCCCCGTTGCAGCATCACCGTATTCAGGGGGCACATAGTTGTCATCGTCCTCTTCTTCTTCGCCGTCTTCCATCATAACACCTATTTCTCCGTGCCTCGTCCAAACATTATAGTGTGGCATGAAACCCTTGTAAAGCAGGTGGGTGTGAAGGATTTTCCGGTCAGAGTAAGACTTCGTATTCCCACATATAGGGCATGGACAACACATAAAACCATTCTGCTTGTTTGCCTCAGCCACTTCGAGAAAATCATGCACGCCCTTAATGTACTCGGAGGTGTGTCTGTCACCGTACATCCATTGCCGGTTCATCTGCGTGCATTATATATAATTAAGTGTGTCAAAAACCATTACAGAACATCATGAATAGATAATTAAGTGACCAAATTAATAGAAGTTCATCATCACATTAAAACCAAAGTACATACATAGTTCTCATCTAACAACATATATATAGCTCTCCAGAGCATCTAATTAATTAAACCATACATTGAAACTATGTAAAACATTTCAATGCGAAAACAAATGCGATCATAATCGCAACCAAGGTAACAATTGATCCAACGGCATAATGATACCAAGCCTCGGTATGAATGGCATATTTTCTAATCTTTCTAATCTTCAAGCGCATTGCATCCATCTTGATCTTGTGATCATCGACGACATCCGCAACATGCAACTCCAATATCATCTTCTCCTCCTCAATTTTTTTTATTTTTTCCTTCAAGTAATTGTTTTCTTCTTCAACTAAATTTAACCTCTCGACAATAGGGTCGGTTAGAATTTCCGGTTCAACCACCTCCTAGATAAATAAAATCTATGTCACGTTGGTCGGTATATTTGTCATAAACAATAAATGAACCAAATAGTTATAAAAAGATAATATATACCACATCCGAATCATAGACAGGACGAGGGCCGACGGGGGCGGATACCAAAACCATCGCACTATGTAATAAGAAGGAATAATAAAAGTAACAAAATTAGACAAGTAACTATCTAAAGTAAGAATTTTTTCCTTTCAGAAAGAAGATAAGAACAAGAGGCTCACCACGGTGGTGCTGGCGACGAGATCGGCGCGGGCGATCGACGGCGGTGAAGACGGGGACGGGACGTGACGGACCGCTAAACCTAGACAAATCTCGGGGAAAATGGAGCTCGGAGGTCGAGTTTCGAGAGGAGAAAGATTAACTAGTGTGGCTCAGACATTTCATCGAACACCTCATGTGCATAGGAGGTGAGCTAGAGCACCCAAATGCCCTCCCCTCGCCGGCCAGAAAAAACAGAGCACTCTGGAGTGCTCTGCTGTGGCGATGGGGTATATATAGGGAACTCTTTGGTCCCGGTTCGTGGCACCAACCGGGACTAAAGGCCTTTGGTCCCGGTTGGTGCCACGAACCGGGACCAATGCCCCCTTTAGTCCCGGTTGGTGGCACCAACCGGGACCAAAGGCCTTGTGCTGCCCCGCGTCAAAAGTTTAGTCCCACCTCGCTAGTTGAGAGGGCTCGAGAGTGGTTTATAAGCGCTGCTGCGCCCACCCTCTCGAGCTCCTCTCAACTGCAGGCTTTCGGGCCTAACCGTTCTCTTTGCCTGTGGGGCCTACTGGGCCTTCTGCGGGCCTGAATCCTGGCCCACGGATGGGTTTCAAGTCGTATTCAGGCCGTGGTGGCCCAGTAGGTGGCATAATTTTTTTCTCTGTTTTTTGTTTTCTCTTTTGCTTTATTTGTTTTGTTTTGTTTCTACTTACAACAAAAAACTTATTTATTTTATTTCTAATTACTTATGTATTTTACTTTAATTATTTTATTTATATTTATTTTACTGCTGCTATTTTTATTTATTTTACTGCTGCTATTTTTATTTAATTTATTAAGGTTTATTTATTTTAGTTACTATAGTTTATTTTATTTTATTTTATTAAGATTTATTTATTTTATTTACTATAAAAAAAATGAACATAGATGCGCTTATAGAGGAAATTCAATCTAAATTCATAATAAATTTCTATGAAATTTACTGTGAATTTAGGTCAAATTCCCTGTATAAGGGCATCTATTTTCAGTTTAAGAGGAGCTCAACAAGGCAGAGAGGGACGGGCTTATAAACTGGTGTGAGCGCCCTTCGGTTGGCGAGGTGGGACTAAACACTGGCCGCAACTAGGACCAGCCCTTTAGTCCCGGTTTGTGGTATGAACCGGGACTAAAGGGTGGTGGGCTAGGAGCGTGGCCCATTGGTCCCGGTTTGTCCCACCAACCGGGACCAATGCCCCCACGAGGCCCGGCAGGCCCCTGGCCGCACGAACCGGGACCAATGCTCACATTAGTCCCGGTTCGTGACTGAACCGGAACTAATGTGAATATTGCCCTGTGACCAAAGCCCAGTTTTCTACTAGTGATACTAGTTAATGATCTCCGCATTCCTAATACTACTTAATGATCTCTGCATTTTCTCGATGCAAGAGCAGGGGTTTAGCTAGGACCTACGGCATGCATTCATATGGAGGTGTATCCCACAACACCGTACAGGAATGATGAACTATGTTAACACATTTCTCGATGCCACCCATTCCGAAGAAGCAAAGCAAAACAAACTCCTCCCTCCGATTGAGCATCTAAGAAACGTATGCATTCTCACCGAGGGAGGATTGAGCTTGTGCGTGACATGACTAAAAACAGAAGCGTGTATGTATATATTTATAGATGCAACATAATAATGAAGAGTAACAAAAAAGGGTAACGAATGGTGGAAATATTTAAGAGCCTAGGTACATTCCAATAAAAACGTCATGAGAGACTTTGGGCATGCTAGATCGATAGGTAGGTTGCATCAACATCGATCAGGCATGTCATATGAAGGCTATGGTGTTTGCTTGTCTGTATGCGCCCACCAGATGTCATTAGGAGTCATTTGCATGCTTGCATGACATTATTGTTGTTAGGATATCTAGAAAAATATTTAGTTGAAATTTACAAGATCTCTCAAAGACTATATGTTGAGAGATTTGATTGCTCAAATACGTTGAAATTGGATTATTCAATTTTTCATTACATGATCATTCCTAGTTAGTTTTTCTTCCAAAATCGAAAAGGACAATAGGGAGCCTACGTCCATTAGCGTTCAAAAACACTAAGGCCTGAATATTGATGTTCAGTTGGCGGTTTCGGCCATGCACTTTGATCTATGCTTTATCTACAAAGCATGACGAGATATAGCCTCTTTCGAGGAATATTGATATTGAGTTGGATGCGGAGTTCAATCTTTTTGACTGGCCGGTTCATTTCCCTGAACATTATTTTCTGCTTTGACGTTCGTTCTGAGGCTGTTCCGAGAGATACTTAAAACTAGTTTTTGACAAGACGGGACAAAGCTACTTCATCCAGCTGCATCTTTACTCCATTATTTCACTACTTTAGAGAACTCATTTATTAAAATCCATCCAAGATAGTGTGAAGTAAAAAACGGTAGAATAGAAACCTCGTTCAGCTTTCCAGGAAGAATGCATATCAGGAAAAGGCCGGCCGATCAGCGTTCCTCCGTTGGAGGATTGGAGACTGGCTCTATAGGTTAATCTCGATGAAATGCAGGGGCTGTTTGGTTTGTGACTATGGTTGCCACATGTTGCCACACCTAAGGTTAGGCAACATTGACCAATTTAGAAGGGTGTTTGGTTCAAGTCTTATCTTAGACAATATACTTTTTGTCACATTAGGGCCCCACATGACATACACTCAAAAAATGTGCAAGATTTCCTTAGACTTGCCAACTTATAACTCTTATTTGAAAAACTAACATTAGGCAAGTGTTGCAAAAATTGTATGGCAGAATGTGACATTCCTAGGCCTAGAACCAAATAGCCCCGCAGTCCTGCATAGTCTGACCAAAACGCCCAGAAGATCCCCTGAAACCCCACGGAAAATGGATGGGAAAAGGCATAGAAAAAAAAACCATCCTACGCCGCCAAGTCAAGTCTCCGCTCCCCGTCTTCGCGGTCCGCTTTAATCTCTCCGAATTCTATGTTTTTTATTGATCCGTTTCGCAGGCGGAAGCAGCGCAGGGATTACCCCGTCCATCCCCGCACCCGCGCAGGCGACGCAGCGTCTCCATCGTTCACACACACACGACTTCTTCAGCTAATGGCGGCTTGTGCGAGATATATAGACGGCCCCTGCCGTCTCCTGCTCTTCATGTTCGCGCGCGCTAGCTAGCTGGTAACACGCTGCAGCCTCTCACTTTGTTTCGGAGGGATGATCGATCGATGCATCAAGCTGGTTGGGATCGGTAGGTGTGTGGTACCTTTGTAAGTTACTACGCATTTTGTATTTTTTTTATACTGGTTAATTGGTGGTCTTTGCGTAATACAATTTATCTTTTGTATTTTTTTGTATTTTTTTATATTGGTTAATACAATTTAACTTTTTCGAAATAAAAAAATCGCAAAATTCCAAAATTCACAAGTTTGGCAAAAAAGTTCTAAGCGTCAAATACGCGATGAAAGCGATGTCGTTGCCTAGTTGGGCCAAGGCCTAAGCATTTTTTCCTTTCTATTTTTTTGTTTTGCTTCTCTTTTTTCATTAATTTATTATAATTCTTTCTGAATTTTGTTATTCCACTTCAAATCTGTTAAAAAGTTTGAAATATTATTTGGAATACCAAAAAATGTTCTTATTTTCAAATATTTCTATTTTAAAAAAATCTAGATTTCAAGAAATGTTCTTGTTTTCGAATTTTTTTTGTTCACCGATATAAGAAAGTTTGTGTTTTAAAAAAATGATATAATAAAAAAGTACGTATTTTGCAAAAAGTATGTATTTTGCAATTTCTGTTCAAAATTTTCATCAATTGTTGGATATTTTTAACAATTTGAAAAAAGTGTTCAATTTTGTAAAATTTTCATAAACAATTTGAAATTCAATTTTTTTTGCAAATTTTTTTTGCAAATTTCAAGAAATGTTTTGGGCATAAGAAATGTTCATGTTGGTTGATAATGATGAAAATTGCAAATAACACAAACATTCAAATTAGAAAAAACTACATGCTCAGGGATGCACCCCTCTAGCGTAGTCTGGCACACTTCTCTGAATTGGGGATTTTGGGACTATGGATAAATGAGCCCGACTTCTTGGAGCAGCTTGGCACAAAAATATGATGCATCCATGCTAGGTTGAATGACTTCTGACACCGTTTGTACGTTGCGGCACGTCCGTCCATTTATCGGCCTTTTTCACCAACAAACTGTAGAAAAGGCAAAACTTGTCGAAAACCCAAACAACTTGGCATGATGCCATAAATTGGTCATAAAAGGACATGGCAAAAATTGAGGGCATTTCAAGGATGTCGAGAAACAACGAGCTTTTAGACAGAGCCTTCTGGCCTACCTGAACACTCTCCATTGAAGATGGTCTATTTTTGGACATTCTTAAAATGAATCCAAACTTTTGCAAGCAGGTGGACATGCCCATGATAGGCATCCATGACATATTTAAATCATTTCCGGCACCAACTAGGCGACGACCTCGCTCCCTTCAGGCGCCGGTTGGGGAAGCCCAATGTTCCTATTTTCAAAGTTGTACGCAAATTCAAAAAAATGTTAAATTTTTCTAAAAAAAATTCAAATATTCAAAAAAAAAAACGTCCAGGGAGTTTCAAATAATGTTCATGCTTTAAATTTTTTTCGGAATTTAAAAAATGTTCATGTTTTTAATTGTTTTTCTATGCAACTATAAAAAATGTTCGGGGAAATTCATAAAAATGGCTTAAATTTTTTGTTCATACTTCTGAATTTTTAAATTTCAATTATTATTATTTTTTAGAAAATGTTCTTGTTCAAAATTTTCTTTGCTCTTTTTAAAAATGTTCATGTTTTGACATTATGAGCAATTTTTAAACATACAATAAGTTTTTTGAAATTTATGTAAAAGCTTTCAAAGTAAGTTTTGAATAAAATTTTAAAGTTCAATTTTATTTGGAAAAAGGGAAAAGAATCAAAAAAGGAATTTTTCTTTGAAAAAGAAAAAAACAAATAGTGCGAAAAGACTGGTTTCGCTACGGTAAACTGGTCGCTATCATCAATTTTTTTTAAAAAAAATTGTGAATTTAGTAAAAAAATTTGAAAAAAAGCCCTCAACCTCCTCGGCCAAACAAAACCATAAAAGAAGAAATGAAAACGTGCGACCTCCTCATTTAGTGGGACACGATCAGAAGAAAGAAGAAAGGAGTTGTCTGGTTGGCTACTGCAGCGTACACTTAACAAGGATGTCCTGGGTTTGAATCACGCCCCCGGTGGCGGTGCCAGGGGTGTTCTGTGTAGTCAGCTGACTACACATGATTAAGACAAAAACAGTAGAAATCCTCCAAAAAATAATGTAGAATTAATCTAAATACAACTACTTGACATCATAATTTTGAATTGACATCACAACTTTGAACTCATGGCTTCGCCACTGACGCCCCCACAATTTTTTAAACGTATGGGTGTTTGTGTATGTACGACCAGTATGTACACAGACCAGCGCGAGTGACATACTTTTGGAGAAGATCATCCTACCCTTTATTATGAAGGGGTATGAAGAGATCTACTCCTTTGATGTGTTTAGAAGGTTGTAAGTGTAATGGTGAACGGATGAAATAGCTTTTTTTTTTCTTTTACATCACGGATGGAATAGCTACTAGGCTTTAGCGCACATTGTGGCTGACTCGGGCTGGTCCCCTTTTGGGTTGGTTTACCCTTTTTCAGATGATGAAAAGGGAATCTCTCTCGCTCCCACAAGCACAATCCACCATCCACCCCCCTCTCTCTCCGCTTGGCGTTGACTAAACGAATTCCTTTCGTTGATGGGATCGAACTTGCTCTTCGTAATCGAGTAACCTCTACTGCGATCGCAGAACTCGCTTCTCTAAACTCACTATTGCAGGATTGTTTGCTTTCTCAGGTTCCGGATATTCGTCGCTTGCTCAACCGTGCTGCCTTCTCCACTCGTTTCGCGTATGCTGCTCTCTCGGTTCAGCTTGCTGAGCCAATGCTCACTAAAATTTACGATTCAAAGGTGCCAAAAAAGGTTATGATTTTTGGTTGGTTGTTCTACCTTGACTGCCTTAAGACAAGGCACAACCTACACAAGAAAAACATCCTGGATACTGAAGTTTTCTCAAGATGTAGTCACTTGGTGGAGGATCGCGACTATCTCTTCTTTTCCTGTCCAGCAGCCTGAGGGATTTGGAGTGCAACGGGCATTTGGCCTATGGCAGCGCCCATTAGCGAGCTCTTCAACACTCCCCTTCCCGCGCAGCTGCCCACTTCGGTTCGTCCCTTCATGTTCCTTCTCATCCTTTTGAAAATTTGGGATGCCAGGAACAAGAAAGTTTCCCAAGGCCTTGATATTGACGCGTCAGTTTCTGTTAGAGCTATCATGGATGAGTTGGTTATTTGGTCTCATCGACTTAAGTCTGATACCTTAAAGGGCCACGTCGGCCTTGGTGTGAGTTCCTCTCCTCACATCACTTGTGAACCCCTGTAATGTCAGCTGACTTTTTTTTTAACACAGTACAGACACAAGCGCTCATATACACGCGTGAAGTCTACTACAAAACCTTCTTCTTGTAGACGTTGTTGGGCCTCCAAGTGCAGAGGTTTGTAGGACAGTAGCAAATTTCCCTCAAGTGGATGACCTAAGGTTTATCAATCCGTGGGAGGTGTAGGATGAAGATGGTCTCTCTCAAGCAACCCTGCAACCAAATAACAAAGAGTCTCTTGTGTCCCCAACACACTTAATACAATGGTAAATTGTATAGGTGCACTAGTTCGGCGAAGAGATGGTGATACAAGTGCAATATGAATGGTAGATATAGGTTTTTGTAATCTGAAAATATAAAAACAGCAAGGTAGCAAGCGATAAAAGTGAGCGTAAACGGTATTGCAATGCTAGGAAACAAGGCCTAGGGTTCATACTTTCACTAGTGCAAGTTCTCTCAACAATAATAACATAATTGGATCATATAACTATCCCTCAACATGCAACAAAGAGTCACTCCAAAGTCACTAATAGCGGAGAACAAACGAAGAGATTATTGTAGGGTACGAAACCACCTCAAAGTTATTCTTTCGGATCAATCTATTCAAGAGTTCGTACTAGAATAACACCTTAAGACACATATCAACCAAAACCCTACTGTCACCTAGATACTCCAATGTCACCTCAAGTATCCGTGGGCATGATTATACGATATGCATCACACAATCTCAGATTCATCTATTCAACCAACACAAAGAACTTCAAAGAGTGCCCCAAAGTTTCTACCAGAGAGTCAAGACGAAAACGTGTGCCAACCCCTATGCATAGGTTCATGGGCGAAACCCGCAAGTTGATCACCAAAACATACATCAAGTGAATCACGTGAATATCCCATTGTCACCACAGATAAGCACGGCAAGACATACATCAAGTGTTCTCAAATCCTTAAAGACTCAATCCGATAAGATAACTTCAAAGGAAAAACTCAATCCATTACAAGAGAGTAGAGGGGGAGAAACATCATAAGATCCAACTATAATAGCAAAGCTCGCGATACATCAAGATCGTACCACCTCAAGAACACGAGAGAGAGAGAGAGAGAGAGATCAAACACATAGCTACTGGTACATACCCTCAGCCCCGAGGGTGAACTTCTCCCTCCTCGTCATGGAGAGCGCCGGGATGATGAAGATGACAACCGGTGAGGGATCCCCCCTCCGGCAGGGTGCCGGAACAGGGTCCCGATTGGTTTTTGGTGGCTACAGAGGCTTGCGGCGGTGGAACTCCCGATCTATTCTGTTCCCCGACGGTTTTAGGGTATATGGATATATATAGGCGAAAGAAGTCGGTCAGGGGAGCCACGAGGGGCCCACGAGGGTGGAGGGCGCGCCTGGGGGGGTAGGCGCGCCCCCTGCCTCGTGCTCTCCTCGTTGATTCCCTGACGTGTACTCCAAGTCTCCTGGATTGCTTTCTTTCCAAAAATAACTCTCCCGAAGGTTCCGTTTGGACTCCGTTTGATATTCCTTTTCTTCGAAACACTGAAACAAGGGAAAAAACAGGAACTGGCACTGGGCTCTGGATTAATAGGTTAGTCCCAAAAATAATATATAAGTGTTTAATAAAGCCCATAAACATCCAAAACAGATAATATAATAGCATGAATACTTCATAAATTATAGATACGTTGGAGACGTATCAGCATCCCCAAGCTTAATTCCTGCTCGTCCTCGAGTAGGTAAATGATAAAAGAAATAATTTATGAAGTGTGAATGCTAGCAGGTGCATAAGTTTGATCAATGATAATTTCAATCACCTTTTCTAGCATCATTATATGTCAAAACAGTAGCTCAACTTATAGAACTTTTCATGATCAAGTAACAAACTATTCACATGTTAAAGTATAGATCATAAACTTTCTTGAAAACTAACAAACCGTTCTCTGTCATCAAACAATTGCAATTCATCTTATTTTCAGGAAGAGTCTATGTCAGAGCTTTAATTCAGCAAACTTCACATACTCAACTATCATTTAGTCTTCCATGATTGCTACCACTCAAAGCATACTTTTAGAACAATTAGTATTCGTCGAACACAGAGAAAGATAGGGGCTTAATGTTTCGCCTCCCAACCTTTTACCTCAAGGGTAATGTCAACAGTAATAATTCATGCTCAAATATATTTGAATGGCCATATATGCTTAGATCTTTCCATCACATGATGCTTGCCAACTAAAGAGTAGGTTGAAATGAGAAGGAATACTACTGACTCTTGCATAAAAGTAAAAGATAGACCCTTCGCAGAGGGAAGCAGGGATTTGCAGAGGTGCCAGAGCTTGAAGAAAAAACAGAGATGAAAATAATTTTGAGAGGTATGCTTTCATTGTCAACATAACGACCAAGAGTTCCCAATATCTTCCATACTACATACATTATAGGCGGTTCCCACACAGAAAGGTAAAGTTTTTACTCCCCCTCCACCAACATTCACACTCCACGGCTTGTCCGAAACAACGGGTGTCGTCCAACTTTCAACAATCCTAGGGGAGTTTGTTTAAATTATTTGCGAATTTGTTTTTGATCTTTTGATCATAGGACTGGGCATCCCAGTTACCAGCCATTTTCTCGTGAATGATGAGCGGAGTCCACTCATCGTGAGAATAACCCACCTAGCATGGAAGATACTGCTAACCCGTAGTCGCTACATGAGCGATTCGGGCATACAAAACAGATTATTATTTGAAGGTTTAGAGTTTGGCACATGCAAATTTACTTGGAACGGCAGGTAAATACCGCATATAGGTAGATATGGTGGACACTCATGGAAGAAACTTGGTTCAAGGAATTTGGATGCACAAGCAGTATTCCCGCTTAGTACAGATATTTTGGCTAGCAAAGGATTCTAAATAGCAAGCACCACATGTTAGAGGATCCATAACAATATAACTTCTATACAAATATACCCAAGCATAACTCATTATGTTGTCTTCCTTGTCCAACTTCAACTACTTTGCTCACGTTTGAAAATAATTAATGGGGCTCACAATCATAGAAGATGTCCAAGATAGTATATTTATATGTGAAATCTCTCTTCCTTCAATATTCTTTCATGAATTGTTCAAGTGACCAATACAATGTTTGCTAACCTTCAATAAATTTACCACCTCTAATTCTTATATGTGAAGGCATTACTCCCCATGGGAAAGGCATATGAAACATATATAATTTAAGATTTATGACATTCAAATCATTCAACCATTTACTCATAGGATATAAGTGAAGCACACGAGTAAATGACAAACTACTCCAAAAAGATATAAATGAAGATCAGTGAGTAGTTAAATAATTATGTAGCTATGTGAAGACTCTCTCTCTCATTTAAGAATTTCAGATCTTGGTATTTTATCCAAACAGCGAGCAAAACAAAATAAAACGACATTTCAAGGATAGCACTCATCATGTGAAGAAGCAAAAACTTAGGCTCAACCGATACTAACCGATAATTGTTGAAGAAGAAAGGTGGGATGCCTACCGGGGCATCCCCAAGCTTAGATGCTTGAGACTTCTTGAAATATTATCTTGGGGTGCCTTGGGCATCCCCAAGCTTGAACTTTTGCGTCTCCTTAATTCCTTTTATATCACGGTTTCCTAAATCTCGGAAGCTTCATCCACACCAAACTCAACAAGAACTCGTGAGATAAGTTAGTATAAACCAATGCAAAAAACCTTATCATACTCTACTGTAGCAAATCACTAAAATTCTTATTCAACATTGAATACTAAATGCCTCTGCATATTTAATAGTCCTATCCTCAAATAGAATCATTAAACAAGCAAACATATGCAAACAATGCAAACATAACAGCAATCTGCCTAAACAGGACAGTCTGTAAATAATGCAGCAAGATCCATACTTCCCTAGCTCCAAAAATTATGAAAGAAAATTCCCACTGTAGTAAATTTATCAGAGCTTATTATGTAAAAGGTTTCAACATTTTATCATATTCTGACTTTTCTAGGGAATTTTTGCAACAGCGGTAAACTTTCTGTTTTGAAACAGCAACATGTATACTTGCAAAATAAGCATGGTAAAGGCTATCCTTGACATTTTTATTGAAAATAAAGATGCAAAACATTATTCTAAATAACAGCAAGAAAATACTAACAAAATAAAATGACGCTCCAAGCAAAACACATATCATGTGGTGAATAAAAATATAGCTCCAAGTAAAGTTACCGATGAACGAAGACGAAAAGAGGGGATGCCATCCCGGGCATCCCCAAGCTTAGGCTCTTGGTTGTCCTTGAATATTACCTGGGGGTGCCTTGGGAATCCCCAAGCTTAGGCTCTTGCCACTCCTTATTCCATAGTCCATCGAATCTTTACCCAAAACTTGAAAACTTCACAACACAAAACTTAACAGAAGATCTCGTGAGCTCCGTTAGCGAAAGAAAACAAAACACCACTTCAAGGTACTGTAATGAACTCATTCTTTATTTATATTGGTGTAATATCTACTGTATTACAACTTCTCTATGGTTCATACCCTCCGATACTACTCATAGATTCATCAAAATAAGCAAACAACACATAGAAAACAGAATCTGTCAAAAACAGAACAGTCTGTAGTAATCTGTAACTAAAGCAAACTTCTGGAACTCCAAAACTTCTACCAAAATAGGACGACCTAGATAATTTGTTTATTGATCTACTGCAATTGGAATCAGTATTTTATCACGTTCTGGTGATTTTTAACAATTGTTTTCGTGAACAGAAAGTTTCTGGAATTTTCAGCAAGATCAAATAACTATCATCCAAGAAGAAACTATAGGTCTTACTTGGCACAAACACTAATTAAAACATAAAACCACATATAACCAGAGGCTATATGTATTATTTATTACTAAACAGAACCAAAAAGCAAGAAACTAAAATAAAATTGGGTTGCCTCCCAACAAGCGTTATCGTTTAACGCCCCTAGCTAGGCATGATGATTTCAATGATGCTCACATAAAAGATAAGAATTGAAACATAAAGAGAGCATCATGAAGAATATGACTAGCACATTTAAGTCTAACCCACTTCCTATGCATAGGGATTTTGTGAGCAAACAACTTATGGGAACAATAATCAACTAGCATAGGAAGGCAAAACAAGCATAACTTTAAAACTTTAAGCACATAGAGAGGAAACTTGATATTATTGCAATTCCTACAAGCATATGTTCCTCCCTCATAGTAATTTTCAGTAGCATCATGAATGAATTCAACAATATAACCAGCACCTAAAGCATTCTTTTCATGATCTACTTGCATAGAAATTTTACTACTCTCCACATAAGCAAATTTATTCTCATCAATAGTAGTGGGAGCAAACTCAACAAAATAACTATCATGTGATGCATAATCCAATTGAAAATTAAAATCAAGATGACAAGTTTCATGGTTATCATTATTCTTTATGGCATACGTGTGATCACAATAATCATCATAGATAGGAGGCATGCTTTCATCATAATAAATTTGCACATCAAAACTTGGAGGACTAGAAATATCATCTCCATTAAACGTAGCATCCCCAAGCTTGGGACAAACATTAATTGCAACAAATATATTCTCAAACATGTCATTCTCATCAAACATAGCATCCCCAAGCTTGGGCCTTTTCATATCATAAGCATAATCACTCTCATCATTAATAGTATGGATAGCACCAATAGTATAGCAATTATCATATTCTTCCAAGCAAGTGCTAAAAAGATTTTCAAGATCATAAGAAGTATCATTATCTTCCCAATCATAATCATCACAACAAGCAATAGGAATAACGAGATCATCATCAAGTGCATCATCTTCCACAATTATTTTTGATTCATTTTAACGAGGCACAACAATAATAGGAGCAACATTATTTGGGAAAGATATCTTTTTACCTTTCTTCCTTTTTCTTTTCTTCTTCTTCACCACATCCTGTGTGGGTTCAATCCTCTTTTTGGAGCTCCTTATTAATGAGATTGGTTGAATAGAAGGCTCCTCCTCGTTACCTGATTCATCATAAGAAATAATAGGAGGATATTGGGAAGTCTCTTCCCTTTCATTAGTATTCTCTTCATCTTCTATTTGTTTTCTTTTCTTTATGTAGTTGGCAATATAAGGATTTTCAATGCAATTCACCGCACAATACATATAAATTTCCTCTAGATCAAAATGAAGAACTCTATCAAGGGCAAATTCTGGAATGACCTTAGTTATACGTTTCATTTCTTCATAACCCAAGAGCAAACTAAGTTCATTATGATGTGCAAGGGAAATCAAGTCATCACAATTTTTGGACACGATACGATCATGAAACAATTTGCATTGGGTACTGAAATGATCATGTTCATTGCAAATTTCACAAGTACGGCTAAGAAAATTTAATTTTCAGCACAAACATCTAGCCTTTCTTGCAACAATTTAGTTTCTAAATGCTTATTCCTCTTGCAATATCTATCTTCCCTATTTGGTGTGTACTTGCAAACCCAATGCACTCCACAAAAATTGACATGTTTATAGGAGACATTTTCATCATAACTAGTGCAATCATCATTAGTACTATGGATATTCAAAGAGTTCATACTAACAACATTGCTATCATGTTCATCATTCAAAGATTTAGTGCCAAACATTTTATAGACTTCTTCTTCTAGCACTTGAGCACAATTTTCCTTTTCATCATACTTACGAAAGATATTAAAAAGATGAAGCGTATGAGACAAACTCAATTCCATTTTTTGTGGTTTTCTTTTATAAACTAAACTAGTGATAAAACAAGAAACTAAAAGATTCGATTGCAAGATCTAAAGATATACCTTCAAGCACTCACCTCTCCGGCAACGGCGCCAGAAAAGAGCTTAGTTGACGGGGTGTGAGTGCCGCTTACCTAGCCTCCCCGGCAACGGCGCCAGAAAAGAGCTTGATGTCTACTACACAACCTTCTTCTTGTAGATGTTCTTGGGCCTCCAAGTGCAGAGGTTTGTAGGACAGTAGCAAATTTCCCTCAAGTGGATGACCTAAGGTTTATCAATCCGTGGGAGGTGTAGGATGAAGATGGTCTCTCTCAAGCAACCCTGCAACCAAATAACAAACAGTCTCTTGTGTCCCCAACAAACCCAATACAATGGTAAATTGTATAGGTGCACTAGTTCGGTGAAGATATAGTGATACAAGTGCAATATGGAAGGTAGATATAGGTTTTTTGTAATCTGAAAATATAAAAACAGCAAGGTTGCAAGCGATAAAAGTGAGCGTAAACGGTATTGCAATGCTAGGAAACAAGGCCTAGGGTTCATACTTTCACTAGTGCAAGTTCTCTCAACAATAATAACATAATTGGATCATATAACTATCCCTCAACATGCAACAAAGAGTCACTCCAAAGTCACTAATAGCGGAGAACAAATGAAGAGATTATTGTAGGGTACGAAACCACCTCAAAGTTATTCTTTCGGATCAATCTATTCAAGAGTTCGTACTAGAATAACACCTTAAGACACATATCAACCAAAACCCTAATGTCACCTAGATACTCCAATGTCACCTCAAGTATCCGTGGGCATGATTATACGATATGCATCACACAATCTCAGATTCATCTATTCAACCAACACAAAGAACTTCAAAGAGCGCCCCAAAGTTTCTACCGGAGAGTCAAGACGAAAACGTGTGCCAACCCCTATGCATAGGTTCATGGGCGGAACCCGCAAGTTGATCACCAAAACATACATCAAGTGAATCACGTGAATATCCCATTGTCACCACAGGTAAGCACGGCAAGACATACATCAAGTGTTCTCAAATCCTTAAAGACTCAATCCGATAAGATAACTTCAAAGGGAAAACTCAATCCATTACAAGAGAGTAGAGGGGGAGAAACATCATAAGATCCAACTATAATAGCAAAGCTTGCGATACATCAAGATCGTACAACCTCAAGAACACGAGAGAGAGAGAGATCAAACACATAGCTACTGGTACATACCCTCAGCCCCGAGGGTGAACTACTCTCTCCTCGTCATGGAGAGCGCCGGGATGATGAAGATGACCACCGGTGAGTGATCCCCCCTCCGGCAGGGTGTCGGAACAGGGTCCCGATTAGTTTTTGGTGGCTACAGAGGCTTGCGGCAGCGGAACTCCCGATCTATTCTGTTCCCCGATGGTTTTAGGGTATATGGATATATATAGGCGAAAGAAGTCGGTCAGGGGAGCCACGAGGGGCCCACGAGGGTGGAGGGCGCGCCTGGGGGGGTAGGCACTGTTGGGGAACGTAGCAGAAATTTAAAATTTTCTACGTATCACCAAGATCAATCTATGGAGATGCTAGCAACGAGAGGGGAGGAGTGCATCTACATACCCTTGTAGATCGCGAGCGGAAGCGTTCAAGAGAACGGGGTTGATGGATTCGTACTCGTCGTGATCCAAATCACCGATGATCCTAGCGCCGAACGGACGGCACCTCCGCGTTCAACACACGTACGGAGCGGGGACGTCTCCTCCTTCTTGATCCAGCAAGGGGGGGGGGGGAGAAGTTGATGGAGATCCAGCAGCACGACGGCGTGGTGGTGGAAGTAGCGGGATCCCGGCAGGGCTTCGCCAAGCGCAAGCGGGGAGGAAGAGGTGTCACGGGAGGGAGGGAGGCGCCAGGGCTTGGGGTGCTGCTCCCATGCGCGTCCCCACTATATATAGGGGTGGAGGGGGCTGGTTTCTTGCCCTCCAAGTCCATTGGGGCGTTGGCAAAGGTGGGGGAAAGAAATCCCATCATTTCCCTTCCCCACCGATTGTTATCCCCCCTTTTTAGGGATCTTGATCTTATCCCTTCGGGATATGATCTTATTCCTTCTAAGGTGGGATCTTGGTGCGCCTTGACCAGGGGTGTGGGGCCTTGCCCCCACTACCCACGTTCATGTGGGTCCCCCCATGCAGGTGGGCCCCACTTCGGAACCTTCTAGAACCTTCCCGGTACAATACCGAAAAATCCCGAACATTTTCCGGTGGCCAAAATAGGACTTCCCATATATAAATCTTTACCTCCGGACCATTCCGAAACTCCTCGTGACGTCCGGGATCTCATCCGGGACTCCGAACGACTTTCGTATTTCCGCATACTAATATCTCTACAACCCTAGCGTCACCGAACCTTAAGTGTGTAGACCCTACGGGTTCGGGAGACATGCAGACATGACTGAGACGACTCTCCGGTCAATAACCAACAGCGGGATCTGGATACCCATGTTGGCTCCCACATGTTCCACGATGATCTCATCGGATGAACCACGATGTCGAGGATTCAATCAATCCCGTATACAATTCCCTTTGTCAATCGGTACGTTACTTGCCCGAGATTCGATCGTCGGTATCCCAATACCTTGTTTAATCTCGTTACCGGCAAGTCACTTTACTCGTACCGTAATGCATGATCACGTGACCAAACACTTGGTCACATTGAGCTCATTATGATGATGCATTACCGAGTGGGCCCAGAGATACCTCTCCGTCATACGGAGTGACAAATCCCAGTCTCGATTCGTGCCAACCCAACAGACACTTTCGGAGATACCTGTAGTGCACCTTTATAGCCACCCAGTTACGTTGTGACGTTTCGTACACCCAAAACATTCCTACGGTATCCGGGAGTTGCACAATCTCATGGTCTAAGGAAATGATACTTGACATTAGAAAAGCTCTAGCAAACGAACTACACGATCTTGTGCTATGCTTAGGATTGGGTCTTGTCCATCACATCATTCTCCTAATGATGTGATCCCGTTATCAATGACATCCAATGTCCATGGTTAGGAAACCATAACCATCTATTGATCAACGAGCTAGTCAACTAGAGGCTTACTAGGGACATGTTGTGGTCTATGTATTCACACATGTATTACGGTTTCGAGTTAATACAATTATAGCATGAACAACAGACAATTATCATAAACAAGGAAATACAATAATAACCATTTTATTATTGCCTTTAGGGCATATTTCCAACAGGCACGCCCCCGCCTCGTGCTCTCCTCGTTGATTCCCTGACGTGTACTCCAAGTCTCCTGGATTGCTTTCTTTCCAAAAATAAATCTCCCGAAGGTTTCATTCCGTTTGGACTCCGTTTGATATCCCTTTTCTTCGAAACACTGAAACAAGGGAAAAACAAGAACTGGCACTGGGCTCTGTGTTAATAGGTTAGTCCCAAAAATAATATAAAAGTCTTTAATAAAGCCCATAAACATCCAAAACAGATAATATAATAGCATGAATACTTCATAAATTATAGATACGTTGGAGACGTATCAACGCGTGTACACTCACCCCTATGAACGCACACACGCACACCCTATCCCAATGAGCACCTCCGGAAGACTGAGCCGGCATATCATTTTCAAATTTATGAAACTTCTAAATATATTCAGGTGAGGAGTCTCCCCCCCCCCCCCCGCCCCCGACCATTTAAAAAAAACCAGCAGCCTCAACGGTCCTTCCTCCCAACGCGCCTGCGCTCGCCGGCCTCCAAGCAGTTTTTTTGATCTGGAACACCTAGCATTCCAATTACTTAGGACCAACCAAATCGGCGGTCACAGCACGACGTACATCGTCAGGGATATCTGAGTACCAAATATGTTGGCCACCGGTAGAACCCATTGACCAAGAGAGGCCAGCACATGCGCTGGGAAGTTACAAGTCCTAGGGGAGTAGACAACATGATGATCTATGAAACTAGTATTAAGCTGGGACTTCGCTTCCCGAAACAAAACACCGAGAGGTCCACGATCGGCAGCTTCAGTAGCAATATTCTGCTGCAGGGCCAAGCAATCAGTCTCAAAAATAGTGCGGCCCATACCATGTTGCTCGGCCAGACGGACCGCGTGCAACAGTGCTTGGGCTTCAGCCTGCAGTTCGGAACTGAGATGGGTCAGTGGCCCTGAAGCGGCCAGCGCCACATCTTTTTTTTTGAATGTTGGTAGTTGATCTACCAAATTCATTGATCAGAAGAAGGTGTTACAAGAGCCCCTCCAAAGGAGGAAAGCACAGCAAAAGGGCTAGTGCAAAAAGAAAAGAAACAAAAAAGATCCTGCCGGCACCACCACAAGCCCAAGCTCCTCCAGCAACCATGCACATCATCGGAATCCATCGTCGAGGTCTCCAAGATGACACCTCCAAGGAGGAAATGATGTCGAGGACATCATCATCACCCGATCTGACTGAGCCAGATCTTAGGCTTTCGCCCGGAGACATCAGCCATGGGGGAGGAAGAGCAACAAGCTCCACAACGATACCTCCAAGGAAGAAGACGACATCTGTAGATGCCGTTACCGTTGGCATCGACAGAATCAATGCAGGACTTTCATCCGGAGCCGAGTCTTCTACCAGCCAACCAGGGTCCGAGACCAACGAAGCGCCACTGGGCAGAGCAAGACCAAGCACACACTGCCAAACACAAACATTGTCACCGCCGCACGCAGAATCCCAGCGAGCTCACGCCACCCTGACCAGTCCACACCGCCGCACGCATGACCTGGGCGAACCAAGTCGATTATGGCCGTCCTCTGCCTCCATGCGCAGATCTGGGCGAGAGATCGCACTGCAGCGCACAGGAAAACAAATGCCAGACCAAAACAGACCGACCCGCGCCGGAACAGGGCGAAACCAAGCCAAAAGCAACGGGCCCGCACCGCCGCGCGCAAGGACCGGACGTCCGTGTCGGATCTGGTTTGCTTGAGACTCGTCATGCACCAAACAGGCTTGACGGCGCCCCTGCTCCAGGAGCCGGACGTGAGCACGCTCGAAGGGAGGAGCCCACCAACCTCCGCCGGCACCACCGCTACCACCTCCACCATCCAGACGCCGACGGGCGGCGAGCAACTGGCCGCAGGCCCACCGGAACCCAGATCAGGTCCGGCAACTGCGGGTCCCTCACAACCCTGACGCCTAGCCTCCACACGCCGCGAACCCACCGCGTCCTCCTGGCGCCTCTTGCCGCGCGGATCTCACGCCATCGCAGACCCAGGAGCCCCCAAGGCGGCCACCCAGCAGATCCGCGCTGGGGGCGCCGTCCGCGCCCATCTTGCCGCCACAGAGCCTCTCGCCGCGCGGATCTCGCGCCACGGCGCGCCGGCCAGGGCCTCCTCGCGAGCACGCGGGCCTCGCGCCGCCATGGCCCTACCCCACGCCGCCGTCACAGCAGCCTCTCGCCGCGCGCCTTGCTAGCTGGCTGAACGAAAAGGGCCCCGCCGCCACCTTCCCTGGAGCCGGCGCGGACTTCGCCGGCCGCTCCTCCGATGGCGGCGAGCCGTGGGGGAGGAAGAAGGAGGGTTGCGGGCGCTCGATCTAGGGTTTCCCCGTGTCGCCAGGAAGGACGACGCGGGGGCTGTTTTTTCTTGTTGACCCTAAACTGCTCATCAGAAGAACTGAAGTCCAGCGCCACATCTCCCTGAGCATCTTTTGCGATGACTCCCCAGCCCCCTGCCGTGACGAAACATCAAAAGCAGCATCAAAGTTTAGCTTAACGAAGTCCGAGGGAGGCCGAGTCCATTTGTGCTGCACCGTTGCTTTACCATCCCTTTTCCGGCTCAAAAACTCACACCATTCAGCAGTAGTGTCAATACGGCCACCCCACTCGCCGGCCTCCAAGCAGCTTTTGCTAAAGAGGGAAAAGTTACGTATCCTCATTCCTTAATTCCACTGAACCATGCATACTTTGTAAATACGGCTACTCCAACAGGCCGACCCAAACGGACGGCGTTTTTGTTCGCTTTTTGTCCGTTTGGGTCGGCCGCCTGCCCGCCGTCCACCCTTTTTTAGTTTTGGATCGGCAGTGCTCTCAACGGGCCGACCCATTTCATGACCGTGCGCGCTTTAGATCATGCCAGCGGCCATGCCGTCGCCCTGGTTTTGGCGCTCCAGCGCATGGGAAAGGTTCGCGCGCGGGGGAAAGCGGGCTAGCGCGCGCTGGTTTTCACGCTCCAGCGCGCGGGAAAGGTTCGCGCGCGCGCCGCGGCCGACGCTCGTTATAAGAAGGCGCTCCCTCCACACTCTGCCCTGCTTGTTGTCCGTCGCCCACTCGTCTCGCCTCTGCGCCACCATGTCGATCCGCCGCCTGGGCATTTCAGATTTTCGCGGAGTCCGCGAGCACCGCTCCGGCGCCTTCTCCTCCGAGATCTGGTTTCGCGAGAAACGTCTCATCCTCGGCACCTTCGACACCGCAGAGGAGGCGGCCCGCGCGCACGACACGGTGGCGTGGCGCCTCCTGAGGCCTCGTCGGGATATGAATTTTCCCGACGTGTCGAGCCGGCGGGCGCAGGATCTGGCGCCTCTCCCGCGGCTTTCCACCGACGAGGATCGTCGTGTCCACCGGAGGCGGCAGCGTCGCCTCGCCATCGCCGAGATGGATGTGGAAGCCATGGTGGTGTGGCGCGAACGCTTCCCGCAGAACATCGTCGACGAGCGCCAGTTCTACAAGCAATGAAGGTTGGAGAGGGACGCGAGGAGGACGGAGCGAGCCGCCTATCGGGAGGACAAGCGTTCGCGGAAGCAGGCCGCTCAATTGAAACTGAAGCTACGAGAAACATCGGGTTGGGACTTTGAAGACGAGCAGCATGCAGACGCCTACATTCAGACGTCGGAGGAGGACATTACCGAGTCGGAGTCAGAAAGCGACGAGTAGTGGTCTTTTCTTTTATCTGTGTACGCTAGAACTATCTATGTATCCATTTTGTCAGCGACGAAGCAGGCGGGCGAGGGTGTGCTGTTTGATGTGGAGAGGCCAATCCAATGTGCCACCGACCAGCGGGCCCGGTGAGAAAAGAGGGCAAGCGCGCGCGTCTGTCTTGTGTCCGCGCCGACGCAAATCCGGCTAAAAAATGAGCCGGGAATGGGTCGGCAGGCGGACGAAAGCGGACGCGCATCCGTTTGGGTCGGCGCGTTGGGCCGACTTATTTGTCCACGCCGACCCAAACGGACGGCCGCGGACAAATGAGTCGCCCATTAGAGTTGCTCTAATGAGGCGCCAATCAAACGATCATATGATGGTGGACTAGCCGACGACTAGCATGACCCAATGAAATAAAGTAGCACGCAAAAGCTTTTGCGCGTTGTAGAGAAACAATACCATATTCGTTTATAGTACAATGACTGCCATCTTGACCGACTCTTTTGCCAAAAAGCAAATCTTGAGCAACTCACTCCCCAATTTTCTACCGAGTTCATCCGCTATATTCTGGTCGATCCCTTCCTTCCTGGATGTGATAGTCGGCTACGATTCAGGGCGCGGCGTCACCAGTCTCTCCGGTCACCGCCGCCTCCGCCAGCAAGCAGCAGGCCTGGACGCCTTCGTGGACTCCAATCTTCTGCCGGCCAGCAGCAGGCACCACCGCCTCAAGCCCTCAACTGAGCTCCTCCTTCCTCCCCCAACGACCCGACGCCGACCACCCCCCCCCCCCCCCCCCCCCCCCCCCCCCCCAAGCAGCTTTTGCTAAAGAGGGAAAAGGTACGAAGATCCTCACTCTCCAGGCCCTACTCAGGTTAGTGCTTCCCCCATAGCTAGCTCTCCCTCAGATCCATCGGATGATTTTGGAAGTCAATGCATTTTTGCTATCATCACAGCTCTGTGTTACTGTCGGGTCCGCACTCTGCAGGTGACAACATTTTGCTCTGTGTAAATTATCATGTACTTCCTCCGTTTCTAAATATAAGTCTTTTTAGAGATTTCAATAAGAACTACGTATGGATGTATATAGACTTATTTTAGAGTTTAGATTCACTCATTTTGCTCCGTATGTAGTCTGTATTGAAATCTCTAGAATACCTTATATTTAGGAACGGAGGGAGTAGATCGTTGCTGTATAAGCTGGATCTTATTTGTGCAAGTTCCATTCATCTATGCATATTTTTGGGAAGGCTCGATTTGCCTATTGTTAGAGGTCAATAAGGAGAAGGTGAGTTGCCCAACTGCTGAGGAGTCAAATATAACATTTCTTTCTTTCTGCAACAGCATGGACGATGCAGGTTCAGAGTCAACGGCTGTGCCCCTCGATTTATTACTACAAATCACAGATGGTTTCTCCGAGGAGCGGAAACTTGGTAGTGGTTCGTTTGGAGAGGTTTACTTGGTAAGATAATAGATTGTTTACATGGCTTCCTGACATCAACAATATCATACAACCATCGTCCTTAGTAGGTGTCGCATGAGTGCCTATGTGTGCATGAGTCTACAAGTTGTATACTCTATTTACATAAAACCTTTAGGCCAGATTTAACCATAACAAAGATCAGCAAAGTCTGCATCAGGTTCAGTTGAGCACAAGGGATTTTGCCTATCGCTGATAAAATTATAACTAGAAGTTCCAGGCTTCAAGCTGCGTGAATAGCCCAGAAAAAAATACTAAGTAACAGCAAACACAGAGGATTAACAAACCTCTTTTTACAACAGGACATAGGGCTGCAAAAGATATATCCCAATGACCACTTATGAACCTGGTTTCATTCAGAAGGATTTCCACTCGGTTTGTATCGTCTCTGTCATCTCCAAGTCGGGCAACCCCCAGCAACAATGGACCCCGGGAGTAAACTTGCCGACCACCAGCCCCGTCAACTTTAGTGATCTAAACGCTCTTATATTTCTTTACAGAGGGAGTACTATATATATTTCTCTACTGGTCTTGTTAATGATGAACTCACGTACATTCATGTAGCAGTAAATGATTTGTGTTTCCACATTCAAGCATAGCATTTTCTACTTTACGAACAGTAAATTAAACCATGTGAAATGTTGTGCAGGGTGTGCATCCAGACGGGCAAAAGATTGCTGTGAAGAAGATCTATGATATGCCAGGAGTTGACGAGGAGCAATTTCAGAATGAGTTTAAGAACCTTGCAAGGCTGCAGCACCGAAATATTGTGCGGTTAGTTGGCTATTGCCACCATATTCAGGAAGTACCAGCAATGTATGAAGGAAAATTGGTTCTTGCGGAAAAGATACATAGGGCGCTCTGCTTGGAGTATATGTCTAATGGAAGCCTTGAAAAATATATTTCTGGTAAAGATGTTGTTCTCCTTATTTTACTTACCATATTAAGGTTTCTTTTTTTCGAGACCATAGCATGTTAAGGTATCATCCTTAGAATTTACCTCTCGAGAATTCTCCTTATTTGGTGCTGCAGATGAATGTGATAAATATGATTGGCACACTGGCTACGGAATAATTAAGGGGATTTGCCAGGGTTTGAAATACCTCCACACTAAATTAGAGCCACCTATTTATCATTTGGATTTAAAGCCAGCCAACATATTGCTGGATGAGAACATGGTTCCCAGAATTGCAGATTTTGGGATATCAAGGCTGTTTGGAGATGAACGAACGCGAGCTACAAAAAGTACTTTAGGAACACAGTAAGCATTCTTCATATGAACTGAAATTGGAGAAGGTAAATGTATTTTGGATTAGATGTGTAGTAACAGTAACATTTATATACCATGTGTGATGCAGAGGGTACTTACCACCGGAATACATACGCAACTATTTAATCTCAAGTAAATTTGACATATTCAGCCTGGGTGTTGTAATCATAAAGATAATGGCAGGACGGGCGGGCTACTACAAAAGCGCTGAAATGTCTTCCCACGAATTCATTAATGTTGTAAGAGAACGCGTTGCCTTTACCAAGATAATGTGCATGTAATTCATAATAATACTTTGATTATTCTAAGATATTATCATTTTTTGTACTCTAAATCGGTAGGTACAGGAAAATTGGACAAATAGGCCACATGAAACATCGAGTCTGATGAAGGCATATTCCAAGCAAGTAAAGATATGTATTGAAATAGGTTTAAGTTGTGTGCAGGAGGATCGACACAAAAGGCCCACTGTACAGAATATTGTTGATAGACTGAATGAGACAGAAACTGAGTGTACCTGTGCGTATAAGAAATTTGAGGTGCAGGAGAACTCAGGGGGGCTCACCCCTAATTATTTCATGAATAATGGCCGCTCTGTCAGTGAAGTGCCTCTGAACAATGATGCAGGCCCTTCCATACAAGCTAGAAATGCATGGCAATATCCTAAAGACATGACTGCACAACAAGGTGAATTTTAATACTATGTTCTACCACTGATCTTGTTTGTTACATTTTTCTCAAAATTTAAGCTATTGCAGAACTTGGCGAACGACAAGCAGCTTCGCTTCCTAATGGAATTTATGAGCCTCCTAGGTATCTGGCATTTTATTTTTCTCGTCGTACATGTTTTTAGTTTCCTTTTGGAACTGTCTTACTCATCTTATTTTTAAAATTTAGGCAGATAATGGAAGGTTTTCCTGAATCTGGAGGCACCACTACAGTTGAAAGACAGGATCTTGCAGTCAGAGTTCAAGAAGCAATCACTGATCCTTTTGTCGTCAAAGACCGCCGAAGCGCATGTTAGTATATGAGTATATCCTTTATCTATTCAGGGCATTAATATTTTTAATTATACTGCATAGGAAATTTTAATACACTGGTGCAATTGGCTCATTCAATGAAACATTTATTGTTTGCCATTGTCAGCTGAGAAACATGCTCCTCCTCTAAGTGGCTGCCAAGATTATTTAAGTAAAAAAGGAGTTAAAGCAAACATCATATCTTTCATAAAGTTTTATGGCCTTATACATGCAGTGGCATTATCTATCTGGAAATATGAAGTCTTGGCACTAAATGTTCTGCTTTTGGAAGGGAATGGCTAGTTCTGTCACAAAATTGTATGAAGTACTGTGACTATTTGGGATTGCACTTTTCTTTGCTCAATACATATTTTATTTTGAGTTGTCCATTTCCTGTGGAATACCGAAAGAATGGGACCGTCTTAATTTTCTAATGTTTGTATATTAGGTCGTAGATCATTAATATGCATGATAAATCGATTTGCAGCTTACCGTGTACATCAATCCTTTGCTGAATACTATTATCATCAAACACAACGGTATCGTAATGAACAGATTCCATAAATTGGCATAAGACATCCAACATTTGTTTACTTTCAGTAAATGGAAAGAGTTATCCTCCATCTAAAGAAGAAGCGGTACATCGTATGGAGAACGTTTCTCTAAAGGGGAAGCGTTGCAATGACCTAGCTGATAAAAATATTACTACAGTGAAGCGCTTTATGGGTCATTATCACAGAGACAAATCTGGTCTCCAAAAGGTAAATGTACAGTTATAGACTTTTAAAAATGTAATGATGTCTCTACAGTCTTCAGTGTTTCAAATTACCTGCAATAGATATAATTAGAGTAAATTCCGGGTTTTACCCCCTATTTTGACATTTTTGACACTAATTACCCCATTTAGTGGGAGTTCATCTGTTTTACCCCATTTAGCAAAAGTGTTTCCACAATTTACCCCGTTTAATATTTAGCGGGAGTATTTTTGGAGTTGATGGTATTCTCCTATTATTTAAAAAACAAATCATGCTCCTATATTTGCAACAGATCATGGGTATACAATGCAAAAAATTTGTGTTATGACAACTATTTTTGCCTATTTGTTCCCTGGGTCATGATGTCAATTCATCTCCTCATTCATGGATCATGTTGTCAAATTATCTCTCTTTTGTCAAACAGATTGTATTTATGCTTCAAACTACTATCAGAACTGATTAACATCATCTTGTCCTCCATGGCTTCCAGGAGCTGTCACAAACCATAAAAATCATCCCCCATCTCTGCGCCTTACAACCACTGGAGGAGATCACCCCGAAGGAATTGATTTCAGAGCAATTCAGATTCAGCAAACTGAAGAAGTAAAAGAATTTCGTCAATATTCAAAAAGTTGAAAAAAAAACTTTAAATCAATGTACCTTAGTTGCAGAAGAGTGCCCTGTATACACGTGATCTTCTAATAAGCATCTTAATTCTATCCGAATGAAACGCCTCAGCAGCCAATGCATGAGTCAGGAAAATTTCAGAATACACAAATTGCTATGATAGAGATGGTCAAAATCATGTGGAATGGGGTACGACCGAGGGGGCTTGTTTGTTCACCAACCTCACTGATTTGTTGGATCAACCGTCGCCATAGACCCCCCAACAACTGAGCAGCCTGATGGGGTCCTTGCTATGCCGCCAAAGGAGGAAGAAGAACTGAGCACTGCCTGATGGGGTCACGTACAGGATTTGTTTTTGAAGTATATAAAATTAAGAGGACTACGCCGACGTCGGCGAGCTTGATGGAGCCGTCGGATTCCACGAGGTCGTTTCTTGCCTTGATGTCCCAGCCATACAATCCTACTCAAGGAGGTATGAAATCGCACGGCCGGCCCCTCGGCACCCGCCGTCATCGTCGCCACTACTTGACAATCCCTAACCCTAGGTTCGAGCGAGCCTGATGGGTGCGTGCGGTTGGAAACCTGGACGATGCAATCGATTGGGTGCGAGCATCGCAAGCGAGAACCGACTGGAGGCGAGCTTGACGCGTGGCCGACTCGGGCGTTGTGCGTTGGACATGACGCAAGCGACCACCATCGGGCCGGTCCCGGTCGGGAGAAGCTGCGAGGACCGGTTCAGCAGGGAGAAAAATAGGTAGGAAAAAACCGTCGAAGTGGCGTGCCAATTGGACCTAACAGTTGGGACTTGTCGGTCAGAACGCTCACAAAATTTTAAACAGGTTAAATTGTGGCAGAACTTTTGCTAAATGGGGTAAAACGGATGAAATCTCGCTAAATGGGGTAATTAGTGTCAAAAATGTCAAAATGGGGGGAAAATCCGGAAATTACTCATATAATTAATATGCCCAGTGCCTCCTAGGGCTTGTTTGGACTGCATAATGCTAAATGTTCATGTGGACTATAATATCTGCTAGCACTTCATTATTTTCTGAGAAAACTCTTAATTTCTGGCAAATGACTTACTGGCATGAAGGAGGACTGAGTACCACGGTAACACATGCCACCACGTGTGATCCTGGGGTTGAGATCTATTCTTATGGAGTTGCAGAGGAAAATTGTGAACTCTTATTCACTTATTTTTATGATCTTGTCGGTGTGCTGACCAATGGAGATTATGTTCCTGCTAGTGACCTTGATCAGTTTCAGCAGGTATGCATTTGATACTGTTCCATGTCCATCATAATTAGGCTTTTGATATACACAAAAGTAATAGTGTGCTGGCAATTACCTTGCAAAGGTTGTCACGGTAACATGGTAAATAGCAAAATTTGCTTGTGGAACTTGGAATACTTCAGCGTCACAACGAACAGCTATGGGCTAACCTATAACTGCATTGCTGAACAAACACAAGGTAAAATATGCTAGAGAAGTGAGCCTAGCTTGGTTGGGGGAGTGGAGTAAAATTCCACCACCGGGGTTCAAGTCCCTGAGGACATGAATTTTGGTTTGTATCCTATTTATACCGTCTGGGCCCCCATTACAATTTCCCTTCCAAAAAAGGTAAACTACTAATGTGGAGTTTATTATTTCCTATAAGCGTATGATAAAAACGTGTGTTACACCCCTTCAAGCACAGTAGAATTCAACAAAAGGGCGAGCTAGCTACAACCCTAGTGAACCTAAAGAAAACCGTAAAAAGACAAATTCATCATAAAAATAGCAGGGAAAATAGAAGCATTTTGCTGGCACCAATACATTGTTATCACACTAAAATATTCCTTTTCGATGATGTAGAAGCTTTATAAAGTTATGATCATTAGATGCTCTGCTGCAGTCTAAATACAAGCAAGCATGTTCTTGTACATTATGATGGTGATGACATAAAAGAAAGATTCTGTTACAGCTTAAAGTGAAGAGCTGGAAATTGCCCGCATTCAAGAAATTTGAGGAGCGGGAAAACTCAGGGGTTCTTATTCCTGATTATTTGATGATGAATGGCTGCCCTGTCCGTGCAGTGTCTCTGAACAATGATGCAGGTCCTTCTGTACAAGCTAGAACTATATGGCAATATCCTAATGACATGGCCGCACAACACGGTGATTTTTGATATTTTGTCCCATCACTGATCTTTGTTGCACTACATGTTTCTCTAAATTCATCTTATTTCAGTATTTAGTGATCGACATCCATTGAATGGGTTCTCACGGGCCGCAGTCCTGTCAAACAATGGCGCCGGTCCTTCAAACCAAGGAACACTGCCGTTTTCACAGCCCACATATGAACAGACTGTGCATCAAGGTCAATATTAAACACCTGCCTAGTTTTGCATCACACATCCGTCCATACTGTAATTTCTGTTTCATTGCAAGATTACCATTATTATTACTATTACTAATATTGTTGTGTTGTTGTTGTTGTTGTCATTGTCATTATTATTGTTGTTGTTGTTTCTGATAGTTTTGGGGATCAACTTGCTGTAGGAAATGGTCAGCACGATCCTTCTATGGCGCAGAATGGAATTCCTGATTATCTGCCCCAGGGAAATATCTTAAATGATCAGGGATCACTTTCAGCACAGCCAACTCCGTTCCACAATTTTCTACCAGTAAGTAAAGTTACCTACTACTATGGCACAATCAACAATTCCATCCTGCATTTTTTCATGAACCACCTAACGTTTCCTGGATTCTAGGTTCCAGCGGATGAGATGATCACAGGTGCAAGTCTAACTGACGAACAGACTGAATACTTCTCGACAACTGATTCTCTTGGCACTCTAGAAAATGCAATTCCTGGGCCTGAATTGGACATATCCTGTGACAGCCCCAAGAGCTTATTGCAAGCCAAGAATCCTTTGAAACAAGGTAACTGGAGACAGCTTCTGGGAATTAATACAGGAGACTTGAAGCAGGTGATCATAGCATGTGGTAAGGCTGCTGCAGAGAATGATATACATACAGAAGTGCTGATATCTGAGCTACGTCAGCTGGTGTCTATCTCTGGAGATCCAATGCAACGCCTAGGAGCATATATGTTGGAAGGCCTTGTTGCCAGATTTTCTTCCTCTGGAAGTAAGCTGTATAAATCCTTGAAGTACAAAGAACCTACAAGCTCCGAGCTCATGTCTTACATGCATCTCCTTTATGAGATGTGCCCATTCTACATGTTTGGTTACATGTCAGCCAATGGCGCCATAGCAGAGGCTATCAAAGGCGAGAACTTCGTTCACATCATTGATTTCCAAATCGCACAGGGGAGCCAGTGGATAACTATCATTCAGGCTCTTGCGGCGAGGTCCGGGGGTCCACCATGCCTAAGAATCACTGGTATAGATGACTCAAACTCTGCTTATGCCCGAGGTGGTGGACTGGATATGGTTGGGACAAGATTGCATAGTGTCTCTGCGTCGTGCGGTGTGCCCTTTGAGTTCAATGCTGTTCATGCTGCTAGCCATGAGGTTTATCTTGAGCATCTTGATATAAGACCTGGGGAGGTCATTGTGGTGAATTTCGCCTATCAGCTGCATCATACTCCTGATGAAAGCGTGAGCACAGAAAATCATCGGGACAGGATTATAAGAATGATCAAGAGCCTAGCCCCCAGGGTGGTGACTCTTGTTGAGCAGGAGTCGAATACAAACACAACTCCATTCTTCCAAAGATACTTGGAGACCCTCGACTACTACACGGCAATATTCGAGATAATAGATGTTGCTCTCCCAAGGGATGACAAGACACGGATTAGCACGGAGCAGCACTGTCTTGCCAGGGATATCATCAGTTTAATCGCGTGTGAGGGTGCTGAAAGGGTTGAGAGGCATGAGGTGTTTGGAAAATGGAAGGCAAGGTTTGCAATGGCTGGATTTAGGCCGTACCCACTGAGTTCGCTGGTGAACAACACCATCAAAACACTGCTGGATGGCTACCACCGTTGCTACAGGCTTGAGGAAAGGGACGGAGTCCTTTACCTTGGTTGGAAGAGTAGGATGTTGGTCGTGTCTTCTGCATGGCGCTGACATGTCCTGAGAAGACGCTCATGTATGTACACTGTTTTTATCGTTGATGAAACTTATTAATAATTCAGTGATTTGTGTTCCGTTGATCCATGATATTTCTATAGCCTGACTTCTTTCCCCAAATTCAGATGGAACGTGTGCTTATAATTAAGGGCTTTGCTGCTTGTCGGTTCAGTTGTCTGTCTACTCACTGGTCATCTTAATTCAGAGGAATCCGCACCAGGAGTTGCTGTAAAAATACCGCGACAGCCAACGTAGAAGAAGGCGTAGTGATTAAATAAATAAATATGTTTATAGCTAGGAATTTGGTGTGTTGTGGTTTGCTCCCGTTGTACTAGGATTGACATCTCTAATTAGGGGATGTTTAGAGATGATTAAAAGCTATGCAGGCACAAGACACGCCTGTTGCATGTGTCCTATTTTTCTAGATAATGTGGTACTTCTTTTCTGGCGGGTCAGAGATGCATGCATACATGTCTTCCAGATTTATGCAATATGCAATAATGCTTTAAACCTCTTCTGCTGCTTGCTGCCCTGAAATAATACTACAGTAGTGAATATTATAGCGTACTGATTCAGGAGAAAAGTCTAGGAAATATGTGATGAACCTGTGATATACAACTCTGGAGATCCAGCTCACACCCAAATATGTGCAATATGGAAGGCTCTCCAAGCTCATCTTCCGATGCTTCTTCAAGCCAGGAGGAGTGTATTTGAAAAAGAAGGGTCTTTCGAAGAATTGCCAACAACCGTCTGCGCTTCTCATTTATGGTATGTGTGACACAGTTTAATTTAATTACAGTGAAGGATTATACAAGAAATATAATTGCTGAGATCATCAGTGTGTTAGTATGTTACCATGACAGCAACAGGAGCTGTGAGGAGCATATACCCAGCTGGAAGCAGTCATCAGAGCCTTGGCCAACACAGGGGGTATCTTCGGGTGGACACCAGGCGAAGATGGCTGTCTGTTCTGTTGGCGCTCGTATCGCGCGTCGATAAGACAACGAGAAGCCGACTTCGATTTGTTGCTGCTTGGCTTTCTCAACAAATCAGCCATTATGGTCTAAATTTTTAATGCCAAAATTATGTTTCTAGACCATGTAATAAGATGGCTGTGGAAAAGAAGAAGAAAAAGGCATGCATTGGTTGCCCCCCCCCCCCCCCCAAAAAAAACAGAGCATGAAGCAGCAGCTCCTCTGTTTCCGCTAGCTGCATCTGCATGCATGCTCTGTTTCGTCCCTGGTCCGAGAGCACTTCAGTCCATAAAGGCCATCCTAGGCATTGCCTTCTGAATTTATGGTTCTTTCTCGCCACAACCTTAACTGAATAATCTCCGTGCCTGAAAACACAAGCAACTTGTCAGCATGAGTTCATCTGAAATAATGATGCCTGCACATCCTTACTGCCTCTTTGAAACAAATACAGTACTCCCTCCGTTTCAAAATATAGTGTTTCCTCTATTTTTGTGCTTCATCTTTGATTATAAATTTAAGCAACGAGACCGACTGCGGCGGGAGTAAAAGTAATATAGCAGTGAATTCGTATTCAAAACAAGTTTTCAATTATATAATTTTTCTCCTATTGTAGTGGGTCTCGTTGGTTAAATTTATGGTCAAAATTGGACCTCAGGAAGCGCGGACCTCACTATATTTTGAAATGGAGGGAGTACTTTATATTGTACTCCCTTACCGAAATTCTTGTGGAGGGCGCAGTGCATTTCACTTTTGCCAAAAAAAAAAAACTTGGCTTTTTAAATCTCACGCTAATCGACCCCTCTCTCTTCTTCCTCCCTAGTCGCCCGCGTGCACTGCACGCATCAGCCACCGCCGGCAGTCAGCAGTAGGGCCCCAGACGGAGACGAAGGCCTACCTGCTCCTCGTCCCTGGTCGCGGCCCCGGACGCCTCCTCACGCCCGCCGCGGCCACCCACTCCGGTGCCGGAGTTGGGCAAGTCCCCAGCCGCCGCTGCTCCTTCCCCGCCATCTCGCGACAGATCGAGGGCCGCCGCCGCTGCTGTTCCTTCCCTGACGCTGCTCCTTCCCCGCCCGATCGAGGTGATTTCTCCTGCCACTGTTAATTGATTCCAGTATTTTCGGAAACAAATTGATTCTGGTGTTAAATACTGAGAAAGCCAAGCAATATTTCAAACAGTTTGTCTAATTCACATGTGTAGATGTTTTCTAAGGATCCCACATCTCAACTTCCACAAATAACACTGCAACAAAAAAAAAAGTTAAGACAAAAAAATAAACCACAAACATAGTGGACATCAGGTTGACGTGACATAGTTAGGACACATAACAGACTTCCGAATTCCTGCACATGTATTTTTTGAAGGGTCTGTTTAGGACATATCTAGATGTGACATAATTATGTCACATCTAATTAGATGACGTCACCCCTTATTGCCCTCCCGATCGATCTGTTTGTTCTCTCGTCGATTGTTTGTCACCCTGCGCTTCCTCCCTCTGGGCCTCGTCATTTTGTTTGTCACTTCCAAGTCTGGGCTGCACCCGTGAACCTCCCCCACCCCCACTTTCCTGGGCCTGGGCGTTGTTTTTGTGGGCTTAGTTGTTAGTTTATTGTTCTTTTTTTTGCGAATAGTTTGTTTGTTGTAAAGAAAAGGATTGTGAACAGATGTTGGCCTTGTGCCAGTCCAGGTCTGGGCACTTTTCTTGTCAAACAAGTTTGCCAAAAAAAGACAAGGGAAAAGTGGGCGTTCTTTTTCTTGCGCTTCCTTTATGCAAACATTCTGGGGTTGTTCCCATCTGAGCCCTTGACCTCTGATAATCAAGCAAAGACAAAGTTAAAATTAGTAACTCATCTCTATCAAACAAAAAAGTACTTGGCCTGATAACACAGTACTTATAAAAAACGATGGCATGGTAGGTGAAAGATGTTAATTGAAATTAAAAAGAATTTACCTTTCTGCTTTGCTCCTTCAAAACATTCCTCCTCTGTTTCCTTTCATCACTCTTTTGCAGCTGCATAAAAAACGAAAAAGTAGTCTCTTATAGAACAGATTATATTCAAACAATATTGAACTTATGATAACAAAAATGAGGCACGAAAACACGAAAAAGATTGCTGCGGTGAAAAATGATTTACCATTTTTCTGATACCATCAAGCAACATGCTATCTGATGCATATGTTTTTGTTAAATCAATGTTAGAGGCCTGAACTTTAGAAACATTGCCATGAAAAGTTTGGTCCAGGTCTTCATTGATGTTGTTGCTCTCTGAATTTTGATGGTTGGTATCTCTGCTTACATCCCCCTATAAAAAGAAACAAGAATAGATAAACAAGAATTTTGAAGGATAGTCAAGTATCATCTGAGCACAAATAAATTGTTGTACTCTCAGTGCGCAAAACTCTATTTGTATCGATAGCTTAAACTACCCAGCCTAATCTAGTCTCATCTCAGGGCTATTTTCATTATCCAGCCATAATGCAACCTCTTGTGCATGTAAAAGAAACAAACAAAAAATTAAGAATAAGTGGATATTAGGAAAAAAACAATCTGGATTTGTTAAGCGAAAAGTGTGGCTACCAAAAACAAAAGTGCCCAACCGAAGAGTGACGCCAAGCGAAAAAGCACGAGGTCGCTGGCAAAAACAAGACAAAAAAGCCCCTGTCGCATAAAAGTATGTGGTGGTGTGGCTGATTCCACTGACTGCCCCCAGCATTCTTACCAAGTGGAGTTGACAGAAAAAAATTGTTACAGATATCAAACTGATACATGTCCCTTAAAATCTTAAGATGGCCAACCAAATAAAAGGGACCATGCAAAAAACACTGATGATGAACACCAAAAAAGAAACTGGAGCATACAAAAAAAATGCTTGTTCGTGGAAAGTCCACCAATAGTAGTTCACAAGCCTGAAACTAGCCTGTAGCCACAAAACCAAAGAATTATTCAAGCTCCACCGACATTAGTGCACCATGTGGAGAATAATGACGCAGCTTGGCAAGCATCGCTAACTAATGGAAGAACGCCCCCCAACTGGGCAAACCTATTGCTGGCAAAAACGTTTTGATCACAAGATATAGCAAAAGAAAAAAATTAAACTCTTTGTCTCCTTGGAGTAAGCGCTTGATTTCATCGATCAAAGCCGCCACAGGTGACATATTAGTACGATCTCTTGTATCATCGCCGTTGTAAAAAGCTGAATCGTATTGTGACAAGCACATACATAATTAGACAAACAACAAGCAGTTGTCCAAAAAGACTGAAGCATGTCCTGCAGGAGGAACCAGCCAATGGAAAAAAAATTACATGTCTAGAATCAGAAATGAAAACAAGAAGAAAAAGTATATAGAATCCCCTAGAATAGGAATTGTGTGTCTGCCAGGGTTGCATGTCTGAATCACAACAAAATTCATTCTGGAAAAACAAAAGCGTGTGACAGACCACTGAGAATTTCAAACTGAAACCAAACAAAACCTAGAGAAAGCCATGTCAGACCGGGGGGACTTACAGCCTCGATTAAGCAAAAAATCAACCTTAGATGAACACGAAAATCAGTATGAATAAACAAAATCAGTCTGTAAATGCAACCGGGGACCCTCGAAAAACACACATACTCCTAGTTGCGAGTCGATGGTCTACATGCAACTGGGGACTCTTGACAAACACACACACCCTTAGTCGCAAGTCGGTGGTCGGCTTTTAACGGGGGCCACGACAAAACTCACACACCCTAGTTGCGAGTCAATGGTTGACATGCAACTGGAGACCCTTGACAAACAAAAACACACACACCCTAGTTGCGAGTCGGTGCTCAGCTTGCAACCGGGGGCTCTAAACAAACACACAACACACCTAGTTGCGAGTCGATGGTTGACATGCAACTGGGGACCCTCGACAAAACACACACCCCTAGTTGCTAGTCGGTGGTCAGCTTGCAACTGGGGACCCTCAACAAACAAACACACACACACCCTTAGTTGCGACTCGATGGTTGGCTTGCAACTGGGGGGCCATAACAAAACACACACACACCCTAGTTGCGAGTCGATGCTCGACTTGCAACTGGTGAGTCTCGACAAACACGCACAAACCCTTAGTTGCAACTGGGGACTCGACAAACACACACACACACCCTTAGTGGCGAGTCGATGGTGGGCTTCCAACCGGGGGGCCATGAGAAAACACACACACCCTAGTGGCGAGTCGATGGTTGACATGCAACTGGGGACCCTCAACAAACAAAAATACACACCCCCTAGTCGCGATTCGATGCTCGGCTTGCAAATAGGGATTCTCGACAAACACACACACACCCTTAGTTGCAAGTCGATGGTCGGCTTGCAACCGGGGGCCCAAAAAACACCCCCTAGTTGCGAGTCATTGGTCAACATGCAACTAGGGACCCTCACCAGAACAAAAACACACACCCCTAGTTGCGAGTCGATGGTCGGCTTGCAACTTGGGACTCTCAACAAACACACACACACATCCTTAGTTGCAAGTCGATGGTCATCTTGCAACTGGGGGCCACGACAAAACACACACACCCCCTAGTTGCGAGTTTGATGGTCGACTAGCAACTGGGGCCCTCAACAAACACCCCCTAGTTGCGAGTCGATGGTCGGCTTGCAACTGGGGACTCTTGACAGACAGACACACACACCCTTAGTTTTGAATCGGTGGTCGGCTTGCAACTAGGGGCCACGACAAAACACACCCCCTAGTTGCGAGTCGATGGTCGACATGCAACTGGGGACCCTCAACAAACACACACGCACACACACCTAGTTGTGAGTCGATGCCCAGCTTGCAAGTGGGGACTCTCGAAACACACACGCACACACACCATTAGTTGCAAGTCGATGGTCGGCTTGCAACTGGGGGCCACGAGAAAACACACACACATCCTAGTTGCGAGTCGATGGTCGACATGCAATTGGGGCCCTCAACACACACACACACACACACACACACCTACTTGCGAGTCGATGCTCAACTTGCAACTGGGGACTCTCGACAAACACACACACCCTTAGTTGCGAGTCGATGCTCGGCTTGCAACTGGGGGCCACGAGAAAACACACACACACCTTAGTTGTGAGTCGATGGTCGACATGCAATTGGGGCCCTCGACACACACACACACCTACTTGCGAGTCGATGCTCAGCTTGCAACTGGGGACTCTCGACAAACACACACACATAACCTTAGTTGCGTGTCGATGCTCGGCTTGCAACTGGAGACTCTCAACACACACACACACACACACACACTTAGTTGCGAGTGGATGGTCGGCTTGCAACTGGGGGCCACGAGAAAACACACACACACACACCCTAGTTGTGAGTCGATGGTCGACATGCAATTGGGGCCCTCGACAAACACACACAAACCTAGTTGCGAGTCGATGCTCAGCTTGCAGCTGGGGACTCTCGACAAACACACACACACACACACACAACCTTAGTTGCGTGTCGATGCTCGGCTTGCAACTGGAGACTCTCAACAAACACACACACACACACACACACACACACACACCGAGCTGCGAGTCGATGCTCAGCTTGCAATTGGGGACTCTCGACAAACACACAAACCCCCTAGTTGCGAGTCAATGGTTGACATGCAACTGGGATCACCACAAAACACACATAGACACACACACACACACACACACACACACACACACCCTAGTTGCGAGTTTGTGGTCGGCTTGCCACTGGGGACCCTCGACAAACACACACACACACACACACATCCCTTAGTTGCAATTCGACGTTCGGCTTGCAAGTGGGGACTGTCGACAAGCACAGACACACCCTTAGTTGCGAGTCAATGGTCGGCTCAATTGGGGGCTCTTCGACAAAAAAAACACCCCGAGTTCACTACAAGAAATATGTCAACTAGTGACCTTCTGTCAGTGACCCTGGAAGAATTAGTCATAGATCTATGACCATTTCAGACCAATTGGTCAAAAACTGTTCGGGGGGCTCCAAACCCTAAACTATAACGACCATTTTGGTTAGAAAGGTCGTAATTTCCTTACACGAAATGGTCATAAAGCAGATAGCACTGGTCCGCTGCCTTATTTCTAGCTGATCATGACCAATATAGATGGTCAAAACCTTGTAAATTGTGGTGGGTTGCTATGACTAGGCGCCACCTCATCAGTTTTGCCTATGTGGCATGTCCATGTGGCAGTTTTTGCCCTAGGTTGTGAAGCAACCTATATTTCTGTCATTCCCAAAATTCCCCAAAAAAATCTCATAAATTCTTTGGGTCATATCTTCGTCAAATATGTAAAAAACCTTCCTTGCCTAGTTAAAAAATAATTCAAAAATATTCATTTTCCTATTCTGTTCAGAAAAACACTTTGTGAAGGAAGTACCACTTTGGCATGTCCAAATAGTATCCATTTTCTACAGTGCTTTCCTATGCCCAAACAACCGTCCTCCACCAAATGCCAGCTCAATCCATTCATTATTTTGAGCCCAGCTTCAACATTCGTATTTATGTCCAGTGTGGTACTTTGCAAAGCAAGTACCACCTAGGCTCCTCCTTTTGAGCTGAAAATTTATGAAGACGGTCTTCTTAGTAACTGATCATCCTCAGCCAAAACTCACACCCATTAGCCATGTGCATTTCCCGTACCGCTAATCAAACACTTGGCTGCTTATTCATGTTTGAGCATCGATCGGTCTCCTCGTGAGAATCTTATGTTGTGATTTTCTTCTTAGCACCTACCTGGGGAGTGCCCAACCCGCTAGACATGCCTAGGCCGCCCAGAACACATGGCAACGCCACGGTCACGCGGTGACCATGCGGCGGGCATGCTAGTTTACGCGCTCTAGAGTTGGGGCCCTCGGCCACCGTCCAAACCTCGACGTATCGCCACCAAACCATGTATTTATGATTAAATAGGTACTTATGTAACTAGAAATGATTTTTAGAAAAAATAAATAGCAAACTATGAGGCAGCTGCAGTTCAAATTTGACCCGCTTCCTCCTAAATCGGCGGGAATTTGTCTTTTTCACCAGAGGTGGATCAAAACTTTTGACACCCAACCATTTTGTCAATTGTGCATTGAATATGGCCTAGTATTTTAGAAAATTGATTTCGTCCAATTTTGCAACAAATATATGGTAGGTCCTTCACAAAAAAACTCATTTCAGGCACTCGGAAAATGGAAAATGAATTTTCCATGCAAAGAAAATGAAAACTTCCTTAGGCAACATTGTTTGGAATTCCAAGATGCACCCTTGTGCACAAAATGAGATCATTTGAACAAACTATGCCATGAATGTGGCCATAAGATTGATCATTTGGCTTGAAAGCCATTAATCTTCACGCATGATAGCTCATTTCTGAGAACACTTTTTTAAAATAACTACCATATTACAAGTTTATTATTTTTTCTGGAAACTTGGTCACATATGATGACACAATGCGGAGGTTTTCCAATTTTTTGATATTTTTGAATTTTTTATGCCCGTTTCAAAATGCGATCAAAACAGCGAGCTTGACCGTTCCTAGCTAGTGGTTGAATCTTGGAAAACTTTTGATGTTTCTCTGATTAAATAGATACTTATGTACCTAGAAATGATTTTCAAAAAAAATAAAGAGCAAACTACGAGGCAGCTGCAGTTCAAATTTGACCCGCTTCCTCCTAAATTGGCGGGAATTTGTCTTTTTCACGAGAGGTGGATCAAAACTTTTTACACCCAACCATTTGTTCAATTGTGCGTTGAATATGTCCTAGTATTTTAGAAAATTGATTTGGTCCAATTTTGCAACAAATATATGGTAGGTCCTTCACAAAAAACCCTCATTTCGGGCACTCGAAAAATGGAAAATGATTTTTTCGTGCAAAGAAAATGAAAACTTCCTTAGGTAACATTGTTTGTCATTCAAATATGCACCCTTGTGCACAATATGAGATCATTTGAACAAACTATTCCATGAATGTGGCCATAAGATTGATCATTTGGCATGAAAGCCATGAATCTTCACGCATGATAGCTCATTTATGAGAACACTTTTTTTAAAATAATTGCCGTATTACAAGTTTATTATTTTTCCTGGAAACTTGGTCACATATAATGACACAATGCGGAGGTTTTCCAATTTTTTGATTTTTTTGAATTATTTATGCATGTTTCAAAATGCTGTCAAAACGGGGGGCATGACCGTTCCTAGCTAGTGGTTGAATCTTTGATTTTTTTGGTGTTTCTTTGATTAAATAGATACTTATGTACCTAGAAATGATTTTTGGAAAAAATAAAGAGCAAACTATGAGGCAGCTGCAGTTCAAATTTGACCCGTCTCCTGCTGAATCGGCGGAAATTTGTCTTTTTCACCAGAGGTGGAACAAAGCTTTTAGCACCCAACCATTTGGTCAACTAAACATTAAATATGACCTAAGATTTTATAAAATTGATGTGGTCGAAATTTGCAACAAATATTTGCTAGGTTCTTCATAAAAAATCATTTTGGGCACTCAAAAAATAATTCTCTTACAAAAAACTTATTTTTGAGAACACTTTTTTTATGATATTTGCATTATTCAAAGTTTGTTATTCTTACTGAAAAGTAGGTCACACTTGGTGACACAATGCAAAGATTTTGATTTCTATTTGTTTTTATAAATTTCCTAGGCCGTCAAATAGCAGACATGATTTAACATCTTATTTTCAATCAATTATGGCCAATTTAAATGGTCTTAAAATCATCAAAGGGGTACTGCGTTTTGATTGGTCCAAAACCATCTCACGCGGATCATGGATTAGCACCGTCGGATGCGCCCGGATCCAACGGCAGCCCACACCCCCCCTCGTCGCTCTCGCCCCCCTCCCTCTCATCCTTGTCGTCGCACCCGGAGCTCAACCACCCAAACCCTAAATCAGATCCCCTCCCACTCCAGCGGCCGCTGCCCCTTCTCCCACCCAGATCCAATCCAAGCCCTCCCGCCCCCGGCCTCCATCTCCATTCCTCCGGCGGAGCTCGACCCCCACCCCCCAAGCGCCGCTGCTCCACCCTCTCCCAGATCCCCATCTCCAAGTCACCCTCTCCCTCGCTCAGATCTCGATCCGCCGCCGCCCACCATCGACGACCCTCACCATAGACGAGATCGAGCTCCTCCCTCCCTCCTGTTCTCCCCCAGCCTTATCCACTCCGAGCCAACCAACCACTCCGTCCTTGGGATTTTGTCGCGCCTCGTCTCGCCGACCTGGCGACCACAGGCAGCCAGTCCACGACCACCATGACACTCCGCGCCTCCCCTCCCTCTCCTGCGGTTCCTAACAGGCGCGCTCCTCTCCTCTCCTTAGGTGACATGCAGGGCTCGCAGCGGTGGTGCACTGGGTGATGAGCCTGCCGCGGTGGTCGTCGCCGTCAGCGTCCCCGGAGTTGGCGCAGGAGGGGCTGGCCGGCGTCCCCCGTCGACGCCCTCCTCCCTCTTCTCCTGCGTGACGTGGAGGGGGACTGCTCCCATGGTGAGACCAATATCCATCTCTCTTTCTACCCCCGATTAGGATTTGCAGTTGCTTTGTTTGGTGATGAAATGGGGAACTCAGAGAGGGAGGGGCTCCTACCCCTGCACCCCGTTATTTATACTTGCATTTCAGAGAGTATTCATTTGTAATGCTTGTCTGAATAAAAATCAAAGATCCTAGAGTTTTCCATGTGTGGCTGAACTAATTGTGTCTGTCTGTTAGTTTGAGCCATTGTGCTGATAAGGTATCTGGTTATGCAGAACTGCAGATCGTAGAAAAGATAGATTCAGACGTGCTTGTGCTAATTAATTTTGAGAAACTTGCCAAATGGACTAAAGTCTACTACGAAGAACATGAATCACTGTGTGTTGTCGTAATTTGTTTGCTTCAATCCGTAGACATGTCAAGTCCTTCTGCACAATGTTGGTAAGCGCCTGATGCATACAACTTCAATCTGTAAGGAGGGGCTAATAGCATATACGTACTTACGGATGGTTGTTGCAGTTTGAAGATACTTTCAGGGTGCATGAGTGTTAGGTTGTTAACTTGTTCCAGAGTACCGATCAATCTATATCTCTAGCCGTTCCTGATGTACGTCTCTATTTTTCTGGATACAGGGATTTTCCTTACAGTGCTGGGCGTAGTGATGTTCATCTCTGGGTTCTACTACACAAGAATAGCATATTATGCTTACAAAGGGTACCAGGGCTTCTCTTTTGCCAACATTCCTCCCATATGAAATGACCTGGTGTAATGACGGGCACGGGCACGGCAGGCCCGAGGCAGGCGACGCCGGCGGTAATGACCTGTCGGCCCTCCAGTCTTTCGTTCTCGTCGCCACTTACGTTTTCTTCTTCTCCTTCTTCGCCTAACAACACCTGCTGTGATTATCTGTCTGACTAGACGATGGGATCAGTTCTGAGATCATTCTAGTTGTGTAGTTTCGTCAGGTCAAGCGGTCGCATCCCACTTATTTGGAATCAATAATAACAAAGCAGATAATATTACATTACTTTACTGAACTATTCTTTTTATCCTGTAGATTAAATCTCATTGTTTAAGTTCTTTGCCTTTATTATTGAGATTTAATCTACAGGATAAAAAGAATAGTTCAGTAAAGTAATGTAATATTATCTGCTTTGTTATTATTGATTCCAAATAAGTGGGATGCGACCGCTTGACCTGACGAAACTACACAACCAGAATGATCTCAGAACTGATCCCATCGTCTAGTCAGACAGATAATCACAGCAGGTGTTGTTAGGCGAAGAAGGAGAAGAAGAAAACGTAAGTGGCGACGAGAACGAAAGACTGGAGGGCCGACAGGTCATTACCGCCGGCGTCACCTGCCTCGGGCCTGCCGTGCCCGTGCCCGTCATTACAGCAGGTCATTTCATATGGGAGGAATGTTGGCAAAAGAGAAGCCCTGGTACCCTTTGTAAGCATAATATGCTATTCTTGTGTAGTAGAACCCAGAGATGAACATCACTACGCCCAACACTGTACGGAAAATCCCTGTATCCAGAAAAATAGAGACGTACATCAGGAACGGCTAGAGATATAGAGTGATCGGTACTCTGGAACAAGTTAACAACCTAACACTCATGCACCCTGAAAGTATCTTCAAACTGCAACAACCATCCGTAAGTACGTATATGCTATTAGCCCCTCCTTACAGATTGAAGTTGTATGCATCAGGCGCTTACCAACATTGTGCAGAAGGACTTGACATGTCTACGAATTGAAGCAAACAAATTACGACAACACACAGTGATTCATGTTCTTCGTAGTAGACTTTAGTCCATTTGGCAAGTTTCTCAAAATTAATTAGCACAAGTATGTCTGAATCTATCTTTTCTACGATCTGCAGTTCTGCATAACCAGATACCTTATCAGCACAATGGCTCAAACTAACAGATGGACACAATTAGTTCAGCCACACATGGAAAACTCCAGGATCTTTGATTTTTATTCAGACAAGCATTACAAATGAATACTCTCTGAAATGCAAGTATAAATAACGGGGTGCAGGGGTAGGAGCCCCTCCCTCTCTGAGTTCCCCATTTCATCACCAAACAAAGCAAATGCAAATCCTAATCGGGGGTAGACAGAGAGATGGATATTGGTCTCACCATGGGATCAGTCCCCCTCTAGGTCACGCAGGAGAACAGGGAGGAGGGCGTCGACGGGGGACGCCGACCAGCCCCTCCTGCGCTAACTCCGGGGACGCAGACGACGACGACCACTGCGGCAGGCTCATCACCCAGTGCACCACCGCTGCGAGCCCTGCATGTCACCTAAGGAGAGGAGAGGAGCGCGCCTGTTAGGAACCGCAGGAGAGGGAGGGGAGGCGCAGAGTGTTGTGGTGGTCGTGGACTGGCTACCTGTGGATTGGCTGCCTGTGGTCGCCGGGCCGGCGAGACGAGGCGCGGCAAAATCCCAAGGACGGAGTGGTTGGTTGGCTCGGAGTGGATAAGGCTGGGGGAGAACAGGATGGAGGGAGGAGCTCGATCTCGTCTATGGTGAGGGTCGTCGATGGTGGGCGGCGGCGGATCGAGATCTGAGCGAGGGAGAGGGTGACTTGGAGATGGGTATCTGGGAGAGGGTGGAGCAGCGGCGCTTGGGGGGTGGGGGTCGAGCTCCGCCGGAGGAATGGAGATGGAGGCCAGGGGCGGGAGGGCTTGGATTGGATCTGGGAGGGAGAAGGGGGCAGCGGCCGCTGGAGTGGGAGGGGATCTGAGTTAGGGTTTGGGTGGTTGGGCTCCGGGTGGGACGACGAGGATGAGAGGAAGGGGGGCGAGAGCGACGAGGGGGGTGTGGGCTGCCGTTGGATCCGGGCGCATCCGACGGTGCTAATCCATGATCCGCGTGAGATGGTTTTGGACCAATCAAAATGCAGTACCCCTTTGATGATTTTAAGACCATTTAAATTGGTCATAATTGATTGAAAATAAGATGTTAAATCATGTCTGCTATTTGACGGCCTAGGAAATTTATAAAAACAAATAGAAATCAAAATCTTTGCATTGTGTCACCAAGTGTGACCTACTTTTGAGTAAGAATAACAAACTTTGAATAATGCAAATATCATAAAAAAGTGTTCTCAGAAATAAGTTTTTTGTAAGAGAATTATTTTTCGAGTGCCCAAAATGATTTTTTTATGAAGAACCTAGCAAATATTTGTTGCAAATTTCGAACACGTCAATTTTATAAAATCTTAGGTCACATTTAATGTTTAGTTGACCAAATGGTTGGGTGCTAAAAGCTTTGTTCCACCTCTGGTGAAAAAGACAAATTTCCGCCGATTCAGCAGGAAACGGGTCAAATTTGAACTGCAGCTGCCTCATAGTTTGCTCTTTATTTTTTCCAAAAATCATTTCTAGGTACATAAGTATCTATTTAATCAAAGAAACACCAAAAAAATCAAAGATTCAACCACTAGCTAGGAACGGTCATGCCCCCCCGTTTTGACAGCATTTTGAAACAGGCATAAATAATTCAAAAAAATCAAAAAATTGGAAAACCTCCGCATTGTGTCATTATATGTGACCAAGTTTCCAGGAAAAATAATAAACTTGTAATACGGAAATTATTTTAAAAAAGTGTTCTCATAAATGAGCTATCATGCGTGAAGATTCATGGTTTTCATGCCAAATGATCAATCTTATGGCCACATTCATGGAATAGTTTGTTCAAATGATCTCATATTGTGCACAAGGGTGCATATTTGAATGACAAACAATGTTACCTAAGGAAGTTTTCATTTTCTTTGCACGAAAAAATCATTTTCCATTTTTCGAGTGCCCGAAATGAGGGTTTTTTGTGAAGGACCTACCATATATTTGTTGCAAAATTGGACCAAATCAATTTTCTAAAATACTAGGACATATTTAATACACAATTGACCAAATGGTTGGGTGTAAAAAGTTTTGATCCACCTCTCGTGAAAAAGACAAATTCCCGCCGATTCAGGTGGAAGCGGGTCAAATTTGAACTGCAGCTGCCTCGTAGTTTGCTCTTTATTTTTTTCAAAAATCATTTCTAGGTACATAAGTATCTATTTAATCAGAGAAACATCAAAAGTTTTCCAAGATTCAACCACTAGCTAGGAACGGTCAAGCCCGCCGTTTTGACCGCATTTTGAAACGGGCATAAAAAATTAAAAAAAATCAAAAAATTGGAAAACCTCCGCATTGTGTCATCATATGTGACCAAGTTTCCAGAAAAATAATAAACTTGTAATATGGTAGTTATTTTAAAAAAGTGTTCTCAGAAATGAGCTATCATGCGTGAAGATTAATGCCTTTCAAGCCAAATGATCAATCTTATGGCCACATTCATGGCATAGTTTGTTCAAATGATCTCATATTGTGCACAAGGGTGCATCTTGGAATTCCAAACAATGTTGCCTAAGGAAGTTTTCATTTTCTTTGCATGGAAAATTCATTTTCCATTTTCCGAGTGCCTGAAATGAGTTTTTTTGTGAAGGACCTACCATATATTTGTTGCAAAATTGGACCAAATCAATTTTCTAAAATACTAGGCCATATTCAATGCACAATTGACAAAATGGTTGGGTGTCAAAAGTTTTGATCCACCTCTGGTGAAAAAGACAAATTCCCGCCGATTCACGAGGAAGCGGGTCAAATTTGAACTGCAGCTGCCTCGTAGTTTGCTATTTATTTTTTCTAAAAATCATTTCTAGTTACATAAGTACCTATTTAATCATAAATACATGGTTTGGTGGCAATACGTCGAGGTTTGGACGGTGGCCGAGGGCCCCAACTCTAGAGCGCGTAAACTCGCATGCCCGCCGCATGGTCACCGCGTGACCGTGGCGTTGCCATGTGTTCTGGGCGGCCTAGGCATGTCTAGAGGGTTGGGCACTCCCCAGGTAGGTGCTAGGAAGAAAATCACAACATAAGATTCTCACGAGGAGACCGATCGATGCTCAAACATGAATAAACAGCCAAGTGTTTGATTAGTGGTACGGGAAATGCACATGGCTAATGGGCGTGAGTTTTGGCTGAGGATGATCAGTTACTAAGAAGACCATCTTCACAACTTACACTGGACATAAATACGAATGTTGAAGCTGGGCTCAAAATAATGAATGGATTGAGCTGGCATTTGGTGGAGGACGGTTGTTTGGGCATAGGAAAGCACTGTAGAAAATGGATACTATTTGGACATGCCAAAGTGGTACTTCCTTCACAAAGTGTTTTTCTGAACAGAATAGGAAATGAATATTTTCGAATTATTTTTTAACTAGGCAAGGAAGGTTTTTTACATATTTGACGAAGATATGACCCAAAGAATTTATGAGATTTTTTTGGGAATTTTGGGAATGACAGAAATATAGGCAAAACTGATGAGGTGGCGCCTAGTCATAGCAACCCACCACAATTTACAAGGTTATGACCATCTATATTGGTCATGATCAGCTAGAAATAAGGCAGCGGACCAGTTCTATCTGCTTTATGACCATTTCGTGTAAGGAAATTACGACCTTTCTAACCAAAATGGTCGTTATAGTTTAGGGTTTGGAGCCCCCCGAACAGCTTTTGACCAATTGGTCTGAAATGGTCATAGATCTATGCCCAATTCTTCCAGGGTCACTGACAGAAGGTCATTAGTTGACATATTTCTTGTAGTGAGACAAATCGAACGATAGAAACAATTAGATGTGACATCCTTAAATAACATCTAGATGTGAATTAGTCAATCTGTTTTTGGAAACAAATTGATTTAAGAGAAAATCAAGCAATATGCGGAATTCCTGTACATGTATTTTTTGGAAACAAATTGATTCCAGCGTTAATTACTGAGAAAATCAAGCCACTGTTAATTTATTCCAGTATTTTTGGACATGTGTGCAGCCAGCCATGGGCCAACCTACCTCTGCTTTCACGCCGGCCACAACAGCTTCCGTTTTAGCTGCTTCCTGGCAGAATTCAAGCTTTCCTTGCAAATATCTAGCCATGGCTTCAAATCGAACGTTGCAGTCTGGCAGTAATTTAACATGGAAGACTGCAGGGGTTCGATTTGTCAAAATGGTTTATCAGGAGATAAAGACTGCGTTGGATATCCTTTCTAATCTACTCTGTCCGTTCCTAAATATTTGTTTTTCTAGAGATTTCAACAAGTGACTACATACGAAGCAAAATGAGTGAATCTACACTCTAAAATATGTCTATATACATCCGTATGTGGTAGTCCATTTGAAATCTCTAAAAGGATAAATATTTAGGAACGGAGTGAGTACTATCTACTAATGTTCATAACACAATTTTGCCCCGATTTCGTAGCCTGATTGGGAGCAAAACTATTATAATAAGGAAACAAAAGGAAAATCAAATAGCACCACCGCAGTCAGCTGTCAGCTCAACCTCACATTCTTTTTTCTTTGTTTTTTGCGGGAAAGCTCAACTGCACATTCAGTAGCCAGAATCAGATAAAAATTCGACACAGAAGTTAAACTTGAAGCACCACAACATACTTGCTTGAAACTCTGAAACAAACCAATGTTCCTTCATGCCATACATTGACGAATGTCTACGGAAATTAATTAGGTATATAGAGGGTCATACTTCACAGCTAGCTCACCAGTGCATATGCTATGCTACATATATAGAGGGTCGGTAGCCGCGCAGCCAACCATTAGAATGCATGGCTCTCAACAAGCCGTTTCTGCATCCCGGCCACCAGAATCTAACTACAAATTCCTGTAGAGCAACCAATATCACCAGTCAAACCATCTTGGAGCATTCAATCACGACTTGTTGTCATTATATTTTAAACGACTAAAACAGAAAACAATAGCTTCAAAATTGTCAATGTTGAACCATCTTCACATTAGTATTATTACACAAAACAACCAACATTTGAACCATGGAACAATAATAGGTAATCTGCCTTCTAATATTAGCAGTCTTAATTTGCCTACATCTCGCATGTGTAAAGACAAAAAGATCATCAAGTAGGATAGCATAAACGTCTTAACTTGCCTACATCTGGTAGGCACTTCATTTGCTTCTACTTAGCGTGATAGCATTGTCATCTCTGAGCAGGCACGAGCATGTGTACAAATAGGAAATGGGGAAGGATCCTAATTCATCAAACATTAACTTGGCAAAGTGCAGATGCATTCTAGTGAGATGCTATTACCTCAGGTGTAGACACTTTCGAATGGAAGATGGGGAGAAAGAAATTTGTTTTCAGAAAGTTTCTTGAACTTCAAGGATTGAAATTGAACGGTGAAGAGGCCGAAAACGGTGCCCAGGACCAGCAAATTATTTTCCTCAGCAAATCATAGTGTCATCCTGTGGCCCTTCTCTAAGTTCAGAGACAGAAGCTTATTCAGATCAATAGTTCTTTGCAACTCCCATGAGGCAACACCATCAGAATCCGCCTCCCTCTTCCATAATTTGGCAGTGAAGTGTGACACGGCGAGCAAACCTAGCCCACCGCCATCTTCCGGCACGACATCATTTTATAACGTTCACCCACCAACGGTGGCACCTGTATCAAATCTAGCTTGTGTCTCCCCAAATAAAACTCGGGGAAGTGAAATCTTGAGCCGTGTCTTGAAACCCCAGTAAGGGCCCAGAAAAGGGAACCCCAACCAGCACAGCAGGCTCCTTAGAAACTCTGCTGGGAAAGATGTTACTCCTAATAACCTTGAAAGCAGTGGACGTTGAGATGAGCTTGCCCCACACGCCAGTCTCCGACGAGTAAACGCAGGCCAAAGCTTGTATTTTCCGTTTGTGGTTGTCGTTTGCCATTACCAAGACCACCAGGAAGTGGTGGACGTTTCCGGCAGCACGAAGCACCGCCCCATTAATGTCGGTGGCCCGTGGTTCATACAGGGAACCGGTGTCCGTGGGATGGAACCGCAGGGGAACGACCATGCTGTGTTGGTCGCCGGTGACGGGGTCCCACACAAGGAGACGGAGATGGAGAAGCCTGTGGTCCAAGGCTAGTACGAGGCTGTGGCGGCATCCAAGGAGCCGGAAGCTATAGCAGGCGCCGTCATCGTCGGACTTGAAGGAGAAGCGGCCGGGCGGGACACGATTGGGCGCTTCCAGAGTAGGTTCGAAGGGGGCGCCGGGATGACTGTCGAAGAAACCTAGGAGGACGGGCTTGCGGCGGTGGTGGATGCGGAAGTGTTTGGAGAAGGCCGGGTCGGAGGCGAGGCCGTGCCAGCGCTTGCAGATGAGGGCGGCGCGGGGGATGGAGGACAGCAGCTGCGGGAGGCAGAGGAGGTCGTCGTCTTCCAGCGGCCCGGACGCGGGCGAGCAGGGGCGGCGGGGGCTGGCCGTCATCTTGCCCTGCTCACTGATGGTGGACGGCCGCTGTGACGGGAGAGCGACCGTGGCGGGGGAACCAGTGGTGGGCGGATCCGGTTAACATTTGAGAAAGCATAGGCTTTCCTACACCCCCTTATCTAGCCATTCATTTTTGCATCGCGATTCGTGCGAGCAACTTTTGTCTTTTTTGTTTCTCCTAAATAAAACAATATATGAACTTGAAACTTTGTAGGACAACAAAACATTCTAACTAGAATGTGGGAAAAAACTTTCAGATTTTTTTCGTGGATTATATACACAAAAAAATAATGTTTTTTACTCAAAAAAATCTCATTTTGTATATTTATGTCGGTAAAAAAAATCTGAAAGTTTTTTCTCACATTGTAGTAAGAAAGTTTTGTTGTCCTGCAAAGTTTGAAGTTCATATGTTGTTTTGTTTTGAAGGAACAAAAAAGAGAAAACTTCATGCTGTAAGTTAGTTGTGTCGCACGGATCTCAAAGCAGTATTGAAGGCTTTGGATAAGAGGTGTCTGGAAACCCGTGCTTTATAATCCGCATTGGATCCGGTTAACATTTGAGGCGGATCCAGCGAGGTCGAGCAGTGGAGGTCTCGGGCGTGGCAGGGAGATAGGAGTGTGCGGCCATGGGGAGGGTCCTAAGGGAGGGCGGTGGAGCTAGGATTAGAGGGAGAGGGGAGCTGCCGGCGAGGAGGGTGCACCGCCATGGAATGGGATGGAAGCCGTCTCGTTGGGGGAAGAATGTGAGTGAGTTGGGCTAGGCTAGGTTTACAACTCGGACGGGTGATTTTGGAACAGAAAATGTTTGAGCCCAAACAATACTAGGCCAGCACGATATACTCCCTCTGTTCCATCATAAGAGTTGCGAGGTCAATCTGGGAGCAATTAATCAAAGAGTAGCCCTGAAAAAGATGGTTAATAATGTAGCCAGCTGTTGGCTATAAGAAGATGCCACCTTATTTAAAGCCTTCATAAAAATTACTCCCTCCATCACAGTTTAAAGGGGGTATCCCAAAACCAGATTTTTTCACTATTAGAGGGAAATAGGGCGCAGGTCATTAATTAGCCTATTAACTGCATCGTTTTGGGAGGAATTAGCCCGCTGAAATTACTCTTTCCGCTTGCCTTCCTGGTGCGCATGCATGGTGTGAACTGAAACTTTAGGTGGAGAGGGTTTTGTTTGCATGCATGTCTGTTACTGGATGGGGAGGTTACTATGCATTTGTTTGGCCATTAATTAGGTGCATATCCTTAGATACCGCAGCTACAACGCATCAGTTATTCCTGCCAATTACTAGCAACCTTGGGCCCAGAGAGATGTGAGGTACGCCCTTTAAACTGTGATGGAGTACTCATATAATTGGTTGGCTCTTAAATAGGCTATAAGGTTGGCTCTAAGCATTTAATATTTGCATGAGCAGTGTATATGATTGGAAGAGAGTTGCATGCATACTACTTTTTCTTAAACCATGTACTATAGCCTGTAGAATAAGAGCCCGCTTCACTCTCTCTCCTCTCTTCTCACTCCTCCAAGTAGGATTTGGATGACATGGCAAGTCTTATAGCCTACTGACTAGGCCTTATTAGACTTGCTCTTAAGAAGTACTCTTTCATCTGACTTGTAGCATTTAAACACGGATAACTCATCCATTGACTACTGGGGTCCACACCACACCCAACAACTCCCCTCGCTCCCGTCTCCCACCTTCACCTGTTTCTTTGCCTGGCTTCGAACATCTTCTGTTTTGTCAGACATTGGCCGAACAACATCCTCTGCTTCCCGGGCCCATTGATCCTTGGCTCCTTGCTTGCTTGGTTTGTTTATTTATTAAATACAAAAGATTTCATAAACGTTTTATATTTTGATATGGAGGGAGTACAAGATTTCAGTTTGTTTATTAAACAAAGAAGACCTTCCATTTCTGGACTATCTTATCAACACAAGATACATTAGTTAGTTGAGCCATGATGCATGTAACAAGCGGAGCACATTCAGCCATGGATGCAGAATTCACCTAACTTGGGACTGGCTAGCCAACCACGCACGCACGCAGGGCCGCTAAGTAGTTGCCGATGTCAGCGTTGTCGCCAAGGAGGTCGCCATTGACCCTAGGGATATCGATCGATCACACAGACACGGTGTTGTGGGCTGAAGCTGTTGGAGTACTTCCTCGAGATCTCAGAAGGAGACTCATCGCAAAAAGAAACAAGATCTTAGAAGGAGATGCTTCAACCTGGAAAGAGCATGGCAATCCGTTATGACCGAACCTGAGAGCGGGTTAGATGTGACAGCGAAATTGGGATTTCAACAAGAACATGGGTAGGGGAAGAACCGAAGAAGGGATGGCTAACTCATCCACTGACCAATGGGGTCCCCACCACACCCAACAACTCCCCTCGCTGCCATCAACCAGTCTCCTTACCTGGCTTCGAGCATCTTCAGTTTTTCAAACATTAGCCGAAATAGCATCATCTGCTTCCTTGGCCCATTGATCATTGGCTCCTTTCTTGGTTCACTTTCGATTGCCTATGTATTGCGCCGTGGTCATGCTGCTAGTGTCATCTAGGAGGGTGACACGCTCTAGGCGTCCCCAACTTTCTTTGGTTCCCTCTGATGCTGCTAGTGCCATCTAGGAGTTTGACGCTCTCTAGGCATCCAGCAACAGTCCGGGTGCCGGCTCTCATTGCTGCTCTCTCGGAGATGGATCTCAGGAAGCTGGATTTCAGCCCTAGGTTGGATGTTCAAGGCGAAGTATATATGGCATAACTTACAAGGAAAAGTAACGGCTAAGAAAAAACATGTTTTAGAAGGTTTAATTACATTCGTTATTCCACAAAATACATATCTGATTATTTATTGGATCAATGATGAAGGGGAATTCATTCTTCGTCTTTTTTCCTGAAAAGTGTATGTTGCCCGTCAAAGTTTGGAAAGCGCACTAAACCGGAAGTAAGTGAAAGGGATGCATGCAAATACCCTTTATATTAGGTTTTGAAAATCGCAATAGTCACTCACCTCTAAAACAATATCGACAACATCGGTCGGGGCATCACCCCATGCAGCGCAGGTTCACAATCCTTCACCACCAATCTTGAGGGTTGGAGAAGTTTCCACACCAAGAGGCAACCAACTACTTCCCTTGATTGACACATCAACTGCCAAGGTCCAAATAGATCCAACATATATGGCAACTCCTACCCCCACTGTCAGCGCTAGATCAGTCGTTGTCGAGGCAGGGAGAGGCCAGAGAGACCTCATGCCAATGCGTTATCGTCGCCACACCTCATTGATACTGTCAGAAAACCACTAAGGGAAATAAAGACCTACTAAAACTAAGAAAAAAAGAGATGAATCTTAGGCTAGAGTTGGGTAAAGAGGCAAATCCATTTCTTTTTCTCTAGGTTATTGCCTGACCGGTCGCGAAGCAGAAGAATGAATTAGAGGTGATGATAGCGTAAAGTCCTCACCCAAGTTAGCTATGGCCTCTTACTTTGATGAGTCCAACAGCCGAATCACACAATATTGAATTCTTCGATTTTCAACAGGCTGTGACAAACACTCTTTTATCGGTCTGTTATGTAGCCTACATGCGGAATCCAGTTGTTAGTGCAGTGAGAGGCAACCCGAGGGAGGTCGCATGGAAGTATTCAGTGTTCCAGATGATTAAAAACATGTTGGTACCTGGTGATTGTGCAAAATATTGTGATTTTGGTAAAACCTGCATTACACTGACATGACTAGATTAGAGAAAATCCGCATCTTTCTTGGGAAACTGATTTGTTTACTTCAACCCCCCTCTGTGTAAACGATGGGGATTGTGGGCACATCTTTTGCAAGGGTTAATTATCCTTTTGCCCTCAGTGGTGTCCATGTGCTCAGTTTTGCCCTCAGATGCGAATTGTGCTCCGTTTTGCCCCCAGTCCATGCACAGCAACTATGACGAGGCCAAACGACCGTATTTGAGTCCATTCCATCCGCCGACGTTAGTGGTTGTGGGTCCGGAGCTTAACGTGGGACCGCGTGGACGTGGGTTCGGAGCTGACATGTAGGCCCGTGCAACTAAATCCCCAAATCATTCTAGCTCACTCTGCCCATCCGCCGGCCGGCTGTCCTGCGCCGCCACTGCCACCTGCGCCGTGCCAGCACCTGCCCCGCCACCAGCTGCACGTCCTGCTCCGCCGCTACCGTCCTGCGCCTACGCTCCATGGCTACCTACGACGCCCGCCACCTTCCTGCGACGCCACGGGTGGGGCGCCCGCCACCTGCTCGACCCGCGGCGCGGCCTCCTTCCGTGCGCCCGACCGGAGCGCTCAAAGGTGGGGGGCTGCTGGAGCTATTTGAACTAGGAGGAAGAACCCTAGGGCGAAATGGCGAGCAGTGGTGACCCCGGAGTATTTGGCGAGGCAGGCGTCGGGCCGGAGATCCGCCGCGTCCACGACTGGGTTCCCGAGGGGTAAGTCTCGCCTCTTGTTTAGATTGAGCTTAGTTCTGCATTTGAACACTCGATTCGAGTAGGTTTGCCCAATTAGTGTGCTGATTGCGTCTCTGTTTTTCGCCGGTTAGGATGGAGTTGCGGTTTGCTTTCATGGTGCACATTAGAAGGGACCGGTACATGTTCGATGCAAAGGATAAGAAGAAATACCAAGGAGGTTTTGATTATCGGTTGCCAATGGCTAGTAATTGGAGTTTCAGACAATTTGGGGAGGTAATTTGTAGCCAATATCCTTGGGGTTTGCTTGATGAAGTGGTATACAAATACTATGATGGGGAAAAGAATTGGGTGACAGTTAGTAATGATGAAGAGCTAGCTACCATGTTTGTTAGGCATAAAGAGAAAGATAATTTTCATGTGAGCCTGCAAGTTGATGTGCTTGAGCAGGCATTTGGACCTAGGATGACGGGTGCAACATCTCGGGGAGAACCAAGTCGTCGTAATGGCATCTCTAGCCAGAACAGTTCAGTTGGTGCACGACGACGTGGTGGCTCGACAAGTGTGGGCAACAGCAGTAGGGTCCCCCTTGAAGTGGAGCCTGATGACTACAATTCTGGGGTTGATGAAGAGAAGCTATATTCTGATGTTATTCGGAATTTACGACGGGCACCTCGGACTGAAAACCAAGATGAGGCTCACAATGCAGTCCGTGTGGATGATGACGCGGTGGGTGAGGACGAAGACCTTGCAGCTGTTGAATGGGACCCTTTGAACCCTCATATGGAAGAAGGTACAGTTTTTGCATCCATGAATGAGTGTAGAAATGCACTTGTGACATACTGCATCAAGGTAGAACGTACTTTCAAAGTTGACAAGAGCGATCAAGTACGTTACAGAGTGCACTGTCTGACTGAGGGTTGTCTATGTAGGCTGCTCGCATCTAAAATGCGGAATAGCACTAATGTTCAGGTCAAAGTGAACCCTTTTAAGCACATATGCCAGGAATCAACCCTTAGGAAGGATTCAATCAGTAGAGCCAAGTCAAGATGGGTGGCAGAATAAGTAAAGAAGTGGGTGAAAGAAAACCAGCAAGTGGGTCCAAAGGAATTGCAGAAGAACATCAAAGATAAGTTCAAGATAGATTTACCATACATGAGGTTGTTCAATGGTAAACAACATGCTATGGATTCTATTTATGGTAACTGGCAGGAAAGTTTTCAATTGTTGTATTCATTCAAAGGTGAAGTGGAGAGGACAAGCCCAGGTAGTATTGTAGATATTGATCACCACACCGTGGAGTACACATTCAGGGGAGTGACAAAGACCAAGGAATGCTTTAGGAGGATTTTTGTCTGCTTTGAGGCTTGTCGCCGGGGTTTTTTGGCAGGCTGCAGGCCTTATTTGGCTATTGATGCCACTTTTCTCACAGGGAGGTTTAAAGGACAGTTAGTAGCAGCTTGTGCAGTTGATGCACACAGTTTTGTATTTCCAGTTGCCTACGGTGTGCTGGAGACAGAGTCTGAGGAGAGCTGGACTTGGTTTTTGCATAATCTGCGCCGGACTATTGCACATCCCAATGGGTTGGTCATTCATACAGATGCCTACAAAGGTTTAGAAGTGGCCGTGGACAATGTGTTCCCTGGAGTAGAGCATAGGGAATGCATGCGTCACCTTGCTGCAAATTTCATGAAGAAATTCAAAGGAAAGGTGTATACCGATAATTTATGCCAGCATCTTTGACTTGCAGTATGAAGAAGCACAACTACCACTTGAGGCAGTTATACATGAATCCCAAAGTGAAAGAATACTAGGAAACACACCACTCCAAGTTATGGGCCAGAAGCCAATTCAGTGAAGTGAGCAAAGTTGACTATGTGCACAATAATCTAGGAGAGTCTTTCAACTCAACGATCCGGAAACTAAAGGGTCATTATGTGGTGGATTTGCTTGACAGGATAAGGATAGAATACATGCAGAAATTTCATTATCGTGCAGGAATAGCCGAAGCAAAATTCATGGGCCAAATTATCATCCCCGCCGTGATGAATGAACTGAAGCAGAAGACAACATGCTTGGAAATGAACATGACTCTTTGCTCGGGTACCACAGCAGAGATATCATATTTGGATAAAGAGAAGAGGGAATGGAGATATCCAGTGGATTTAGAAGCTAGAACTTGCAGTTGTAGGCAATGGAAGATAACTGGGTTGCCATGCATTCATGCCTTGTTTTTCATCGCTTCTCTCCCAGGTCCAGCAGGGAACATACAGCAGTATGTGCATGATTACTACTCTGTTGCAAGGTTCAAAGCCACATATGCTTATGCCTTGCCTGCTATGGAGGGAAAACAACAATGGGACATGGTGGACCCTGGATTCAAGCTTTGCGCTCCAGTTCTGAAGAGAGCAGCAGGTACACCAAGGAAGAGTCGAATCAGACCTCGCAGCGAAGGAGCTGGACTTGGAGCGAGGAAGCGTAAGTGCACAAGGTGTGGTGGGTCTGGTCATTTCGGTAAGTATTGTGATAACACAGTAGATCCAGCGTTCGGAGAGAGTTTTGATGAAGGCTTCGATGAAAATGTTGGTCAGCAGCCGGTTGCCTCAACAGATGATGAAAATGATGGTCAACAGCCGGTTGCATCAGATGAGGATTTTGACGAGGTTCCAAATGATGATGGTTAACAGCCGCATGATTTTCACGATGATCCAAAATATCCTCCAAATAATGATTCAAGTGAGGCTCCAAATGGTGATCCAAGTGAGGCTCCAAATAGTGATCATGGTGATCCAAGTGAGGCTCCAAATGGTGATCATGGTGATCCAAGTGAGGCTCCAAATGATGATCCAAGTGAGGCTCCAAATGGTGACAAACCTTCTGTTGTTGTGAGTTCTGCTAGGTATGTAAATCTTGCAAGGGTCAAATACTACTGTACATTTATCACTTGACATGATCTCATTACCGTTTATGTTTTGCACAGCTATATGATAGGTTTGAAGAAGACGCGCAAGGTACCGACAACCAAGAGGAGAAGAGAAGAAGCAATGAGCACAAGGTGCATGAGGAGCAAAGTGATGGCAAGAAGCTCAACGAACAGACAGAAGCCCCAACGCTATATATGAATAATTACGAAACATTATGAATAAGGGATGATGTTGTATTATGAAACATCACTAGTAGAAAAAGGGCCTTTAGTCCCGGTTCTGGAACCGGGACTAAAGGGTCGTTACTAAAGCCTCCCCCTTTAGTCCCGGTTCTTACACGAACCGGGACTAAAGGCCCTCCACGTGGCCGCTGCCTGGAGGTCCACCTTTAGTCCCGGTTGGTAACACCAACCGGTACTAAAGGAAATTTTATGATTTTTTTTTTGAAATTTTTTTTGAATTTTTTTATTTTCAAATTTCTGAATTATTTTAACCTCTAATCTCTAATCACCCGTCATCACTACTCAATTTAACCTCTAATCTCTAATCACCCCTCATCATTCCAAATCATCTAACTTCCCGGACGGTCACCCATCCTCTCACTACTCCAGCCTGAGCACGCTTAACTTCCGGGTTCTATTCTCCCTCGTTTCCAAGTCTGCACTTGTTGTTTTCCTGACAATAGTAAGATGTCAATCCTATTAACCCTCAGGAATTTAGCTTGAGCATGAAGTCACACATTTCACTGTTTGAGTTTGAAACTATTGTTCTAAAAAACAATAATTATTTAGTAACACTAATCTTTCTTGAATAAGTAGTTTGACCACAGTCTGACCAGATTTGACCAAAATTCAAAAAAACTGAAATAATTATTTAGTAACACTAATATTTCTTAAATAATTAGTTTGACCATTGTTTGACCATAGTTTGACCAGATTTGACCAAAATTCAAAAAAACTAAAATAATTATTTAGTAACACTAATATTCTTGAATAATTATTTAGTAACACTAATACTTCTTGAATAAGTAGTTTGACCATAGTTTGACCAGATTTAACCAAAATTAAAAAAAAAAGAAATTTGAGCATAACTTTTTTTCCTTTTAGAATTTGAGGATTCTAAAAATTTGCAAACAGGCCGTAGGCCGTCAAAATCGGATGCGGATTTTCGTGCTGAACATTTTGATATATTATACGTTTTTTCTGACATCGTATGCAAAAGTTATAGCCGTTTTACATTTTCCCTACACTTTTTGCAAAACATGTCCAAATTTAAGTTTTTAAATTTTCCTAACTAGTACATGTAGTAACATAACTACATCTGGAAGGATTTTAATTTTTGAAGTTTTTATCATTTTCTTTTGCTTTTTACAAAACTAAAAAGGCGATCCACGAACCGGTACTAATGGGCATCGCACCCTTTAGTCCCGGTTCGTGGCACCAACCGGGACTAAAGATCCCATTTGAACCGGGACTAATGCCTGTACGGTGCCCTAGCCGCTCGAACCGGGACTGATGCTCACATTAGTCCCGGTTCGTAATGCAACCGGGATTAATGCTCTTTTCTGGCCGAACCAAAGCCCTGTTTTCTACTAGTGCATTTATCACTTGACATGTTGTATTTCTGTTGGATGATGTTGGACCTATGTTAGAAGTATGTTTGACATGATGTTTAAATATTTGTTGGATGGTGTTTGAATGAGCACATGGTTTTTCCTTTTTTTTGATTTTTTTGAATTTTGTTTTGCTCATTTAAATTCTGGTCAAACCTAACTTTGACCAAGATTTAAACAAGTCTAAAACATCAAAATGAAAAACTAAGCCTGGATCCTTCTTAGTCAATCCAAAATGAAGCTGTGGTGAGGTTTTTGAAATTTTCATGAAAAATGTGCTAAAAAGAGGGGGTCCGAAGGTAGGGTAAACGGCCTCATTTCTAAGCAAGGTTTTTTTCGACCTTGTCTAAATCAGCCAAATAACTTTCCTACATATATATTCTATATATACAGACTATGTGCGCTGGTTTTTCCATTTTTTGATTATTTTAATTTTTTTGCTCATTTGAATTCTAGTCAAACTTAACTTTGACCAAGATTTAAGCAAGTGTAAAACATCAAAATGAAAAACTAAGCCTGGATCCTTCTTAGTCACTCCAAAATGAAGTTGTGGTGAGTTTTTTGAAATTTTCATGTTCATTTCCCCAAAACACTTCTCTTCACTTCATACAAGAGAGTTTGAGATACTCGAGATATCACACAATACACATGAACTTATCGTTTAAATGTATGTAAACCTTGTTTATCAACTTAAATCGTTAGTATATGACATAAGAAGACTATGTGCGCAGGTTTTTTACTTTTCTTATTTTTATTTAATTTATTATGCTCATTTGAAATCTGGTCAAACATAGCTTTGACTGCTCCAAACCCCTCTCAAACCCCGCTAAACCTAGCGCTGAACAAGGACCGTTCATCTAACCCTAGCGGCGATCAAGGGTCGTCGATCTAACCCTTCTAGAAGGAATCTGCGGGGAGGAGGGGGCGATCCGCGAGATGCAATCTGATTGGCTGGGAGATTGTTTTTTTTAACAAATACTTGGCACGCTGGATGGACCGTTGGGCCGTCTCGTTGTCTGGGCCTGAGACCGCAGTAAATAGCCCGTCTCAGCCTTTCCAGGCCTTGCATGCATGGGAGGCGGCGACGTGGGTTTGCATGCGCGGGAGGCGGCGACGTGCATGCATGCGAGCGAGGCGAGCGAGGCGCGCTAGGCGAGCTAGGCTAGCGAGGCGAGCTAGGTGGTTCAGGGCAGTGGTTCAGGGCAGTGATTCACATGCACCGCCCGGTCAAAGAGCTATGCAGTGATTCGGATGCACGCACGCGCCCCATGCATCGTTTTTGTGCAAAAATTTAAGAGTGCAAAATGTAACGGATACACACACGCGTCCGGATACACACACGCGTCCGGATTCACACACGCACCGTTCTCATCCTTTCTCTCTTCCTCTCCCACCCACAGGCCTATAAATGGGGTGCCTCTCTTCCTCTCCCACCCACAAGCCAGATCCAATCCTCTCCAACTTCAAACACCCAAGCGACCGAGCCCTCCCCAAGCGAGACCAAGTGAGGATGCAGTTCAACGGGCCGACCTTCAACCGTCCGCCTGTCGTGCCGGAGCTGCGCTACCCACCGGGCGTGCTCGTGGAGAGGGAGCTCCGTGTGTGGGCTATTTCAAGGTGGAGGGGTTCCGTCGAACTCACCCGCGCCTTCCTCAGAGCCGGCTATGCCCACCTCCCACGGGGCTCGCCGAGGATGTTCAACCTCAACGAGGTTCGTGACCACGGCGGCATCCTCCTACTGCTCATGGTCACCTTCACCAACCCGTTTGACGCGCGCGAGCTCCTCGGCCAAGTCTTTTGGTGCGGCTGCGAGGCCATCTTCTTCACCGTCTACAACATCTACACCAACTACGAGCGCATCTTCCCCGCTCCAGGCCAGATGCACTCCCTTCCCTACGACGAGGAGGAGGAGGTGTGAAGATGAAGACGGTGTTGAAGGGGCGCGCGCGGCCAAGGTGGAAGAAGGAGGTCAAGATGAAGATGTTCAAGCCCGGAGTAAAGCTCGTCATGTTTCGTTTTTTATTTTGTTGCTTTTCTATGTCGTGTCGTGTCGTGTCATGTTTCGTCATGTCTCCGTGAACTGTCCGTGAACTTACTATTGTAATGGTACAGTGTGTTGCATCTTATCTAAGTTATTAGGGTTTATTATGTGTGTTAAAAAATGTCCGTGCCCAAACATATCATTTCTTCCCTAAACCAAGTCATGAAATTCGAGAACTTGTGGTTTTCATTAATGAAAATTGGAGGGGGTGAGAAGCCCTCTGTTTCATTCAAAAAAAAGTCATGAACTAACATGCAAATTTATTCCCTTTAAATCCTAAACCAAGTGCCACTCTAACCCTAAACCAAGTGCCACTCTAACCAAAATCATGTGGCAGTGCAAACATACGTTTTCAACCTTCCAACCCTCCAAAATTTCAGTGCAAAACAAAGGAAAACCACTCTCACGCGTGTGCAAACATTCACGGTCTCACTATTTTTTTTAAAAAAAAATCACAGTCTCACTATGCATACCTTCCTTCCCTACCCATGTCAAAATCTTGCCATCTGTCCTAGCGGTTACCAGCGCAGCCCTAAACACCACAAACCCACGCGGTCCTGGGTTCGAGTCCCCAGCCGCACCAATTTTTTGTGCATTTTCCACCCTTCATTTTTTTAGACAAATTATTTTTTTCTCAATGTAATGCCCTTAAAAAATGTTCATTTATTTTGGCACCAGGTGTAAACCTCTACCAGAGCTGAGGCACATTTTCCATGACATTTTGGTCTTTGATTTAAATCACGGTGTATTTGAATTGGATTAATTAACAGCTCCAAAAAATTTCTAACCTTAATTGTTTGGCTCCGGAATAATTCAATTAGCTTCAACAAAAAGTTTCAGCATTATGATTTACTGCCTAAATTAAATCAGAACAGAAAACAGAAAAATACGCAAGAGAACCCCCGAATGGGCCTAATTGGATGCAGTTGGCCCATTAGTCTAGCCTGCACTTGGCTCTACGCTCTGAATTTGGCCCAAGAGCAACCTTTTTTTGGACAGAAAGGCAGAGCAGAGAGCTGCATTTCATTGATCAAAAGTTTCTGAATTCCTCATTTCTTCTCTTTTTTTCAACATATTTAAATGTTGGTCACTTCTTCTCTTTTTATTTCAACATTTAAACAACTTTAACCAACATTTAAACTAGGTGAATTTCTCATACAATTTCAAGACTACAAATTCCTCCATAATTCATGCCTTTCCATATATTTTCAACATTACAACCAGTGCGATTACCATACCTACAAATGCCCAAAAGTATTTGCAAATGGGTGTTGGTAGTGCTTGATCTTCAAGCTTCCTAACCTTCTTATTCAACATCCTAAGCTCAACAGCTAGCTCTCTGTCAGTGCGTGCTTCGCCCTCCATCTCTTCTTCCGGAGCTCGTGCTGCGGCCACTGCTGTTCGTGGCAGCATGCGCAACCATTCTTCATGCTCTTCTTGCAGTTCATTCATCAGAGTCTTGGCCAGAGCATCGACCCAAAGAAAGAAGCATGTCACCTGCATGAACACCAAACAGATCAACCCATTGCTCAAAGATCCCGACCACGAAAATGGTGCAATTGCCCCAATTCTTACCCCATTCTCGCTGCACACGTAGAACGGACGATTCTGGTTCCTCGATGTGTGAGAAACCCTCCGATCAACGCCCGCCCGGCACCGCGGACAGACGAAGACAGGCATGTCCACACGCGCCCGGCTCTGCATCCGCGAGGTGGCGCGGGAGCTTGAGGAAGACATGGAGCTCGGAGCCGAAGGGGATCTCAACGCCACCGCGCCCTCCACAGCTAGCTTCCCACCGCCGCGCCCTCCACAGCTAGCTTCCCACCGCCGTGCTCTCTCTCTCTCTCTCTCTCTCTCTCTCTCTCTCTCTCTCTCTCTCTCCGTGGTCACCGCCGTGCTCTCTGTCGCCGTGGTCACCGCCGCTGTCGCCCGCTTATATAGCACACCTGCAACGACTCTCTGCTCAACGGCTCTCTGCTGGGTCCCACAAGCCACGCGTGCAACGGTCTGAATAAAATTGGCCGTCCCTGCCGCCTGGTCCCACCTGTAAGGGCCGAGTCAAAAGGTTGACCTGATGGAGACGGCTGAGTTCACGGAACGAGTCGGTGCGCTCGGACTAGGGGCAAAACTGAGCACAATTCGCATCTGAGGGCAAAACTGAGCACATGGACACTACTGAGGGAAAAAATGATAATTAACCCCTTTTGCAATTGTCATCGAGATGTAGACGCGTGGAGGAGGTTGGTGTTGGGAATTTAACCAATTCAGTAAGAGTAGAAATGCCACATAAGCACACCCTGGTCGCTTCGTCTTCCTCCCCCTTTCCACCATGTGCTCTCATAGTCACTTAGATATCTCCACCATCTTCTCCCCATCAATTTCGGTTACTCACATTCCATGGCGAACTTTCGTGAGGACCCATTCCCTTTCGTGTCTGGTCTCTATCAAGTTTAGCCAGACAAAAATAAAGACGTTGTTGTTGTTGTTGTGATAATACCCCACCCCCCCTCTCCCGAGAGCAGGTTCCGTTTGTGCATGGAAGAACTTTCCTCTGCAACTTTATTGGGGAGGAACTGCATTTTACCCTTGAAGTATCGCAACACTTTCCACTTGGTCATGCATATGTGCTACTAGATTAAAGCTCGGATATGGATTGGTTGGTGCATATAACAACCCTTGCCATTTCAAAGGACAACATATTTATTTTGTTAATCATAATATTGCTATTAATTATCATAGTTTCACTTACAATCAAGAATGTTGGTCGGGGCTTTTGTCATTCCCTTTCAATCTTTGGAGTATTTCACATATACGAGAAGCAATCAAGGATTTTGGTACTCTTGTATTGTGGGACAAAGAGGCTAATGGTTGTTTTAGGATCAGTCGCGGAGCCAGCTATCTGGCTAGCTTTGGCGTCCGCCACACCTAACTTGCTGCATTTACTAAGTTATACCGTATTTACACTACATCCATTTACTAAGTTATACCGTATATATACATCCATGTGCAAGTCGATGCATATCTTCCTGTGTGCAGGGACCTGGTTGCTGGTTAATATAGTCTATGATGACCCGTTATCGTCATCCAGGTGGCAAATGCTAACACAAAGTAATATGTCTGGTATATAGTATCTAGTGAGCTTTTGTATTATACGCAGTTTTTTCTTTTGTAAGCTCTGTCACACCTAAATTTAATTCCTGCCTTCGCCACTGTCTAGGATTGTGATTAAGGCTGTGGTAGTGGACTTGAGCTTGATTCCACACAATTCGGTCGTATCTACTGGTAGCATCAAGGGGGGTCTTGGGGAGTCCCTATTTTCATTCTTAGTGTTGTACCCGTGTGAAGCAATTCTTTACTTCACCAAAGATGAAGCAAAACATACAACACTATGTGCCAACATGCGAGATTTCTCAAAATTTTACGATGGGGCTCCCAACGGCTCCTGTACGGACAGGCGTTGCGGGCGTCCCTGGCGCTGGTGGAGGCGATTCCGCGCCTGGCCTCGCTCCCGGCGACTACGGTGCCGGAGCTCTGGTCTCGGAGGGAGGCTGGTCGGCGGCTACCTCGACGATGTCCAGGCGGGCGGCCGAGCCTTCCCAGGGAGCGGCAAGGTGGTCGGGGAGCCGTTTCTGGGCTCTGGCAGATGATGATTCTGGTGGCGAAGAGGAGGTGGAGGCGTGTGACGAGGCGGGGTCAGGGGCGGGCGGCCGTGCGGCTTGCTCCATTGATGACTTCGTGTCGCGCGCGGAGGAGCTTGGGGGCTCCTTCAAGGCCGGGCGCCGGCGTGCTTTTGCGCCCGGAGGCCGTGGCCCAAGGCGGACCGCGCTGGCCGTGGGCAGGGTGCCGCGCGCAACTCCGAGGCGTGAGGGCCGTGGCAGCCCTGAAGCCTCCGACGCGGGTCTGCTCCTGCAGCCAGCGCAGGGCCAGCTCTGCACGGTGCGGGCGGCCCCCGCGGCGGTGGCGGCGGCGCAGGCGGAACCTGGCGATGTGCGGCCTAGGGTTGGGGATGACCCGCCTGGGGGTGTGCCGGGCCAGGCCGATAGGGTGGCAGGCGGCCCAAGTTCGGGGCAAACGCGTGCGGCGGCCCAGTCTCGTGCAGAGCCAGTGGCGCAGGGGGTCTCGCCCGCTCTCAGGGCCCAGCCCGGCCCACTGGTGGAAGCCTAGCCCACGCCTTCCCGTTCCGCGCAGTCATATAAATGGCTCTGGCTACCCCGTGGAAACCTAAACATCTCGCTAGGGTTTCCAGCCTCCAAATCGGAGGTGCGGCGCTTCTGCCACTCTGCCCGCTTCCTCTCACCCACTCCTTCCCCTCCTCCTTTGCTGCGCTCTTTCGCGGAAGTGGTGGCGATGGGATACAAGCAAGACCGCCGGGGGGAGAAGCCGCCCATGGAGCCGTTGCGGGACCACAACCGCGGGCGGGCCGACGACGAGGGCGGATAGGGGCCGCCGCCCGCCTGGTGGCTCAAGGAGCAGGAAAGAAAGAAGAAGAAGAAGGAAGAGTACAAGAAGCGAGGTATCGAGCTCAAGCGCAAGGGGCAGCAGGCAGCTCAGGGTGGCGACCGCGTCGGCGACCCTCACGCGAAGAAGCAGAAGTCCAAGTCTGCGGGGGCGGCGGCTTCCAAACCGCCCCTCCCGCCCAGATCTGAGGCGCCTGGCTCGTCCAAGGGCACGGAGGAGGAGCCGATCCCCATTGAAGAAGCCGACGGCCCGGAGTGTTTCAAATGCGGCCGCACAGGTCACTTCCAGAACCTGTGCACCTTCAAGCCGCTGTGTGTGGTGTGCACCAAGGAGGGGCACACTTCGGCGCAGTGCCCGACCCGCGGCAAGCCCCTTGCTCCTCCAAACCATGGGGCACGCCATCTCCGGCGAGGGCTTCTTCTGCCTCCAGTACCCGGAAGATGCGCGGGAGGAGCCGCAGATCCTGTTGGGGGCCAACACGGCGGTGCTTTCCATGCCTTCAGGTGCACTCACGCATGAGATCCTGGAAGTGGAGCTGCCGCACCTATTTGAGGGAGCTTGGGACTGGCAGATCTCTCCTCTAGAAGGCGGTGCGTTCACGGTGGTGTTCCCAGATCCAGCGATGCTCAGGATGGCTACGCGGAGCGGCAAGCTTTTCCTCTCCCTCAACAATCTCATGGTGGATATCCGTGATGCGGTCCTCGACGCGCCCAAGGGATTGGAGATGCCGGAGGTGTGGGTCAAGTTGGGCGGCGTCCCACCCAAGCAGCGGCATTCCGACCGGCTCATGGCGGCCACCACTATGCTCGGCCGTCCCCTGCTGGTCGATGAGGAGTCGTTGATCCATCCGGGGCCGGTCAGCATGCGTTTCGCGTACCGCAACCCACGCAAGCTCCGCGGACTGGTCCAGATTTGGTTTAACGGTGAAGGCTTCAACATCTCTGTCGAGCCCGAGCTTCCCCCGGAGCAACTCGCGGCGCCCGCCCTCCCTTCCCCTAACCCTCCTCCTCCCAACCATGGCAAGGGCCCGGACGGGACGGGGGCGGTGACAAGGATGGACAAGGAGCTTGATGCTAGTATGGAGGACGACTCCATCGATACGGCGGCGTGGGAGAAGCTGGGCATCACCGACAAAGGCGGGGCGGCGAATCGTGTGCAGCAGCCTATGATGGAGCAGTCACTTGAGGGGAGGTCAATGGAGTTGGAGCTCTCTATCCCGAACCAGTACGGATCCAACCTGGGGTCGGTCACGTCCCCCCCGGTGAGGATGGAGGCGGCGGCGGTCTCAGACCAGATGGAGGAGCCACTGGACGATGCGCGCACCCCTATCGCGGTGTCTGTAGACTCGCTGCCTCTCTCCTCGCGTTCTCCGACCCAAGGCGGCCGCAGCAGCAACAAGCTTGGCGCGGTGAAGCAGCTCAAGAAGGTGGCGGTGCGCAAGTTCAGCGCGGAGGCCGGGCGTGCAGCGGAGCTCTTAGGGGCTCCGGCGACGCCGCGCCAGGCGGTGATGGCTTTGGCAGTGCCCACCCCCGTCCCGCTCGCTCAGGAGACGTCCAAGACGGCGCCCTTCCCGAAGGCCAAGCGCTCCAAGGCCGTGGTGGAGGGGCAGGCGGCTCCAGTGCGGGTCAGTGCGCGTGCCAAGGGCGCCAAAGGAAACCTTCCGTCGCTCCAACGCGCCCAACTCCTACAAGCGCAGAAGAATCTGGAAACCTCAGGTAACCCCTTGCCCCGTTTTACGATTCTGGACTCCTTTTCGGACGATCATTTGAGTGAGGTTTTGGGGGAGAGTGGGGTGGAACCGATGGGTGAGGGTGGGGTGAGCGAACTCATCTCGTTGGTTCGTGCGAAGGAGATGGCGCAGGCGGCGCTGGCAGCGGCGGCTGCTCAACACGCGGATCGTTTGGCAGTCGAGGCTGAGCCCTCGACGTCGCTAGCGATCCGGCCCGAAGGGGAGACATCAACAGGGGTTGCTGCTCCTCCCTCGCCTCGCTGCGGCAAGGTGAGGCGCGTGGCCAAGGCGATCACCTCCAGGGGGTGCACCTGCGAAACCGCGTCATTTAGATGTGTGCGCTTTTATGGAACATTCGTGGCTTCGGCCACGCGGGTCGGCGCATCCAACTAAGAGAATATATTAGGAAAGAAGCTATAAATATCGTTGGGCTTCAGGAAACGATTAAATCCGAGTTTCGGCACCACGATATCTTAGCTATAGATCCCCTAGAGCGCTTTGTTTGGCACCATAGTCCGGCAAATGGCCATTCGGGTGGCATGCTGCTCGGCTTCTGCAGCGCCACGTTCGAGGTGCTGACCTGGGAGGTCGGCACTTTCTTCATTGCTGCCAACATCCGCATGCGAGCGTCGCTTCGCGAGCTTGTGATCGTGCAAGTCTATGGACCAGCAGATCACTCACGCTCGGCCGAGTTCTTGGGAGAACTTGAAGCCAAGGTGAGGGTGGTATCTGCAGCTCAAATCCCTTTAATGGTGGGTGGTGACTTTAACCTGATTCGTTTGGGTGCAGATAAAAACAACGACAATATCAATTGGCCAAGGGTGGCCATGTTCAACAACGCTATTGCGTCTATGGCACTTAGGGAAGTGGCCAGAACTGGGGCAAGGTATACTTGGACTAACAAGCAACTAGCCCCGGTGCGATCCGTCTTGGATCGTGCTTTCATGTCTCCGGACTGGGAAGTGGTGTTTCCTTTATGTTCGCTCCTTGCTGAAACAAGGATGGGATCGGACCATGTTCCCCTCATCTTATCTTCAGGGGAAGATATGATTCGCCGCAGCCCGCGTTTCTTCTTTGAAACCGCGTGGTTTGAGGTTCCTGATTTCGACAACATCTTTAGGGAGAGATGGTTGCGATGTGTCCAACTCGCAGGCCAGCAACGCGGCCCAATGGAGTTTTGGATCGCTGTCGGGGGTCGCCTCCGCGCAAGCCTAAAGGGATGGGGTGCGAAACAGGGGCGTGACGACAAGGTCCTCAGGGCGAGGCTACTCGGTGAAATAGCACTTCTCGACAATCAAGCGGACACACGACCTTTCTCAGAGCAAGAATGGGCGCATCGATATGCCTTGGAAGGGCAAGTCGAAGCTCTGCTGCGATCCGAGGAGGAATATTGGAGGCGTAGGGGAGGCCTCAAGTGGACGCTCAAAGGCGATGCGAACACTAAGTATTTCCACGCGTACGCGAACGGCCGGCGCAGGAAATGCTCAATTCTTAGGTTGCAGACGGAGCAGGGGCTTCTTCTACAGCAATCGGAGATTACCCAACATATCTACGACTTTTATATTAGTCTGATGGGGACCGACGAGGCTCAACGCGCGCGTCTGCGAGCGGACGTGTGGCTCCCGTCTCAAAAGGTCCTCGATAGCGAGAACGAAGAGTTGGGGCTCGCGTTTCTCCCTAAGGAGATAGACGATGCACTCCTAAGCATGAAATCAGACACGGCTCCGGGGCCGGACGGGTGGCCGGTGGCGATGTTTAAACACTTTTGGCCATTGCTGCGCGATCCCATATACGATGTGTGTAATGGCTTCATGCGTGGTTTCGTGGACATTGCTAGGTTAAACTACGGCGTGCTCTCGCTAATCCCGAAAGTGTCTGGGGCGGACAACATTCGCCAGTACAGACCCATCGCGCTCATTAACGTACCGTTTAAAATCTGTGCCAAAGGTTGCGCCACTCGGCTCACGCCGATCGCTCATCGCACCATAAGTCGTTCTCAATCTGCGTTCATACGTGGTAGAAACATTTTGGAGGGGCCGTTAGCTTTGCAAGAGACCCTTCACGAGCTTAAGCGCACGCACGAACCTGCGATTCTCCTCAAATTAGATTTCGAGAAGGCTTACGACCGCGTCAATTGGGATTTCCTCAGTCAGATCCTCACCAGTCGAGGCTTCTCGCCGATGTGGGTGCACCGAGTCATGCAATTGGTCTCGGGGGGCCAAACTGCGGTCTCGGTGAATGGAGAAGTAGGGCACTTCTTCAGGAACAAGCGTGGCTTGCGCCAAGGCGATCCCATGTCACCGCTCTTGTTCAATTTTGTCGCCGATGCGTTGGCGGCTATGCTACGGAAAGCAACGGAGGCAGGACACATAAAAGGGGTGTTGGGACACCTCATCCTAGGGGGGATTTCGCACTTGCAATACGCGGATGATACGCTATTGTTGTTCCAACCCAACCTCCATAGTGTGGCTACGGTCAAAGCCTTGCTAATTAGCTTCGAGCTCATGTCGGGGCTTAAAATTAACTTCCACAAGTGTGAAGAGATGCCTATGGGCATGGAGGCATCTGAAGGTAGGCGTATTGCGGACCTGCTCAATTGCAAACTAGGCAAACTCCCGTTTACCTACCTGGGTCTCCCGTTGGATGCCAAACGCATCACGATCGACGGGTGGGCTCCGCTCTAGACCAAGGTGGGAGGGCGGGTATGTCCGTGGAGGGGGAAGTTCCTATCCTCTGCAGCTAAGCTGGTGCTCACGAACGCGAGCCTCTCCTCGCTGCCGCAATTTGCTATGGGTCTGTTCCTCCTGGCAGAAGGGGTTCATGCCAAGATGGACACACCTCGGTCCCGTTTCTTTTGGGAAGGATCGGGACCAAAACGCAAGTACCACATGGTTAAATGGGCTGCGGTGTGCCGTCCCAAAGACCTGGGAGGTTTAGGGATCACAAATACCAGAATCTTAAACATTGCACTTATGTGCAAATGGATATGGAAGCTCTCGCAGGGGGCGGCGGGTCTGTGGGTTGACCTGTTGCGTGCCAAGTACTTCCCGAACGGGAATTTTTTCGAGGGTGTGGCGAGGGGATCTCCTTTCTGGAACGATCTTCAAGCGGTCCGACCGGCCTTCGCACTGGGAGCCAAGTTCTCCATTGGTAACGGTCGTTCGGTCCGTTTCTGGCTAGCAAACTGTTGCCACGGCACTTGCCTCTTCCCCTCCGGCGATCCATTTCCGAAGAGAGTTAACGGGAGCAGAACAAGCTCACTTAACGGAATTGCTTGATTGCATTGAGCCGGTGTCGCTGTCTACGACCGCGGACACTGTCACCTGGGCCCTCACCCCGTCCGGCAAGTTTTCGGTCAAGTCTCTTTACCGTAAGCTGTGTCAGGGCCCGTCCTTGCAGGTGCCGAATGGCTTGTGGAACGCGCGCCTTCCGCTTAAGATTAAGGTGTTTTTTTGGCAATTGTTCCGTAATAGACTGCCCACTTCGGCTAACGTCGCCAAACGCAATGGCCCGTCCACCGGCCTGTGTGCGATATGTAACGTCACGGAGGATGCGAACCACGTATTCTTCCGCTGTCCGCTGGCACGTTTTGCTTGGAGTGCCGTTCGTGCAGGGGCCAACACCTCCTGGGACCCTCGGTCGGCTTCCGACCTCGCGGCCATAGTAGACTCGGTTCAAGGAGGCAACAAACGTGTGCTTTGGAGTTGCATCGGCGCCTTGGCCTGGGCTATCTGGCTCACTAGGAACAAACTAGCGATCAAGGGAATCTTCCCATCACACCCTGCTAACATAATTTACAAATGCAACCTTCTACTGCAGCAGTGGAGTCCGTTGGCGAGGCGCAAGGATGCTGAGAAACTGAAGCAAGCTCAAGATCGTCTTCGCCAGGTCTACGTTTTGGCTAGGGAGCCATCCGCCACTTCTACGCCATGAAGTGGCCCTTTTGTCACGCGAGCGAGCCTGCGTGCTCTATGCTCTGGCTTCGGGCCTTGTATTTGCATCGCTGCGTGCTTCTTTTGGCCCGTTTTAAAACTCTCGTGTCTCCACGTCGGCGTGGCCTGAGCCTCCGTGCTCGTGTTCGATGTCCTAAGACTATGTTTGTTACGCTGCCTAAGTTGTGGGCTTTATTAATTTAAAGCCGGACGCTTCTAGCGTCTTCGTTTTAAAAAGATTTCTCAAAAAGGTGAAACCAGAACATGTCAAGTCATCTGGACTTATCCAAACCCTTGTCATCCCCACTCATCCCTGGGCTATGATGACTATGGATTTCATTAAGGGATTACCTTGTCGGCACAACCACGAAGGAGGCAGCATCTTCTTAATGTTCCTGCATGCTCCCAATGTACTGTCCGTAGAAGGAGCATGATATACTACATGTGTCTATGATCGTCTTTTGTATGCAGTACCTTCTATGATATTCGCATCTCGTATTCCTTATGCTAGCTAATGGTCTGTGCATCCTCTCGACGCCGGAGCAGTGGGTTACATAGGACCTACGACTATGATGACTAGTCATATGGCATTGTATCTCATGACACTGCAATCAATACTGAGACTGTTAACATGCTTCTCGATGCCACTCATTCCTAAGAAGCAAAGAGAAACAAATTTCTGCCTCTGCTTGGAAATCTAGGACATTCATGCGTTCTTGCCAAGAGAGGATTGAGATTGTGTATCACATGACTAAAAAAGAGAAGTTTGTATGTATATTTATAGATGAAGGGAAGAATTGCAAAAAAGAAAAGCAAAATAAAGGACGACTAATGAGAGGTGGAAACATTTAAGAGCCTAGGTGCACCTAAATAAGAGGAGGTACTGCTCTGTAATATACACTATTCACCGGACGGAGGGAGTAGGCTGCATCAACACCGTTTGGCCATGTCAGATGCAAGCTGTGCCTGTTTGGTTGTCTGGATGGCCCACCGGATGTTAAGAAAAGTTGGTTGATTACTAGCATGCCGACTCTAGGCTAGGCCAACATGGACCTTAATTAAAGCATCTTTGGGATTGGGGAGTAACTTATACTAGTGTCGATGTATATGACACTAGTCTAACTTATTACCTTTATAGTAGAAAGTGACATAGTACTTCCTCCGTTTTTAGTTACTCTGCATATTTGTTTTGGTCAAAGTCAAACTTTGTGAACTTTGACAAAGTTTTTAGACAAAAATATTAACATATAAAATAATAAATCAATACCATTAAATTCATTATTAAATACACTTTCCCATCAAATAGATTTGCTATTGTAAATGTTCATATTTTTTCTATAAATTTGGTCAAACTTTATAAAATTTGACTTCAGTCAAATGTAATATGCGGAGTAAATAAAAACAGAGGAAGTAGTAGTGTCATAGATGGCTTCATTTATTTGCTTGTAGACTCATTTTTTCTCGGAAAGTGCTATGTTACAATAACACATTATGTTACTCTAAATACCTCTAAATACCTCTCTCGTCATTAACTACATGACACATAAGCAAATTTGTTTTGGAATGCGCTATGTTACTAGTTAAGTTACTCCCACTATGACCAGCCTTCATGCACTTTTTATCATCTAGACTTGTCATAAAAGTACATAGTGGTACAGTGGGGTTTGTAGCTAAAAACACATTCCATCTGATAGACTTGCCAAGAAAGGACGACCTCACTAACAGTTATCCCATCTTTGTAATATGGCATATGAATATCTCTCCTCCTTCAAGGACTTGAAGACCAGCTGCGGGTAATCTTGCTGATAATAATACATACGGTAGTTTGTGCTGTGAACAAGATGCAGATTTGTGGTTCTTCCTTTCTCCTTTTATTCATGGTGATTCATTTATTTGCCATCACAAACTTATTCAATTATCCTCATATGCATATGTTAGACTTACACAGTACACGTGTGATCCCGTAATGGTATTGTGATTCACTAATTCTTGCACACGTCTCTACAAAATGAAGTACACACCATCGACAGAAGCACGCCGAGTAGCCCAGCCACCGCCGGCACATCACGCAGCGAGCAGGTGGCAGTACGTAGTACTCTGTCAGCACTGGAGCTCCACGCGCAGCGGCGCGCACGCACGCGATTAGCAGCGGGGGACGGCAAGTTCGTGACCACCGACTGCGGCATGAACAATAGCTGCCGCCAGGTGTTCCGCTTGAACATGATCGCGTTTGGTTGCCTGCATCGATTTTTAGAGGTTGCATGACAAAATAGAACACACTGAGTGGAGCTTGGATGAGGAGATACAAGGTAAAATACGGTGTTCGCGTGTTATTTGGTTACCTGCATATAAATTTTCTGCATCCTGAAAACAATTTTCCCTCGGTGTTTGATTGCATATATGCATCATGATTAGAGTTAACAACTGCACTTAAACAGAGAGTTTACAGTAAAACACACATGTGACAGCACACACATGGTTACATAAACAGCACACGCACACGTGGCAGCACACCCACATGTTCGCATGGACAACACACGCACACGCACATGTTCACATGATCAGCACACACACACATGACAACACTCACACAAGTTCGAAGCACCGTTGTATAGTACACTGAAAAGATTAGAAGGGACTAGTGAGATGTACATGTATTCGTCTGCTGCGGCCTCGAAATATAATACGGAGAGATTAAACTACTGATCAAAGAAAAATTCAAACAGTCGACCGTGCGCGATGAATTTGTCGAAATTCATCCAAAATAGCTTCAAACATAAATACAAAATATAATATTTACAGTCAATGAAATCAAAAACTATCGACTGAATGGAACCAGTGCAACTTTTTCGTGTACTACTTATCTCGAATTGAAGTACAGTTGTGTAGATTAGAAGGGACTAGTGAATGAGATTTGGGGCGAAGGAGATTAAGAGGATGACATGCATATTAAAGTACACCTGTCACATGTAGATCTACTCGTCTATGATCTGTGAAATAGAAAATGTACAACATGAAAACCGTGTCAAACAGCGAGGTGAAACTACTCGTCAGAGGAAAATTCAAACAGTAGAACGTGTGCCACGATTTTGTCAAAATTCGTCAGAAAATGCTTCAAATATGAACACGGAATTCAACATATAGAGTAATTGAAACTACAATCAGATCGCCTGAATGGAATCAGAACATCGAGGTGCATCTTTTTCATGTACAGTTTACCTCGAAATGAAGTATAGTTGTGTAGAAGGGATGAAGGAGATTAAGCAGGTGATCAAAGAAAAACACTTGCAAAAGACAAAAAGCCAGAGCCCTATGGCCTAAGGAAAAACTACCCGAGGACCAGCTTGCCCTTCCCCAACGCCTCCGAGAAGCTCACAGGCGGAATGCAGTATGGAAGATCTTGACGTGCCGAGAAGGTGCTCGGCGGGTGTGGGCCATGCTTTAGACGCATTTCCCAACTTTGATAATTCGTGAAATTGCTGAAGTTGGTCCCAAAGGAACCAACGGGAAGGAAATACACCCGGGCATGAATTTTGAACGAGTCAGCTTGTAAAAACTTCCTTTGCAGTCGAGCTTTTCATGTAGCAATTCTTTTGTATACCAGTCATGTATCTGGTTTTGTTTCGACAGTTAATCGTGACTAGGTTGAACGCCACTAGGTTGTGTCTCTCCCTAGTTCTTCATGCTGGTCGACAGGGTGTTGATGTAATGTACCTATAGTACGGTAGGTGAGAATACCTGAGAGATGTTATAATCTTCGACACTTGATTGGTGGATCGCCCCTGAGAAATTTTCGTGGCTGGGATATATAACCTTGCCACGGGAATCGACTTGCTTCACAAAGTCTTCTTCCTCCAATTCCGTTGCAGGGATTGTTTGTGAGTTGATCATTACTTGTACCTCCTTAATTAGTGTTCTTGGGATTGGATGGTGCGCGTATTTATTTTTTGTTCCGCAGCACGTTCCCTTAGACCCCCCCCCCCCCCCTCCTCCCGGAACACAGATTTTTGACGCGTATGTATGGCGCTATCGAAGATGTTCGTGTGTGGCCATGACTCTTGAGATACTCGTCCATCCAGCACACTTTGCGAGAGTTTATATTAGCTAAGTGTACAACAACAGAGTAATAGCTTGGTCGGATTTTGCGGAATCGTTACAGGCCATAAGTTCTTGACCGTCTTGTTTGTATGCAGTTGTCCTTTTTTTGCGGGGAATACAGAGAGCTTTATTGAATAAAAGCGTTCGCCGAACAGTCCGCCAACAGGCTACTGGTCAGGAAGCTAGGAACACTATCAATCCAGCTTTCGGTTACGTCAATTGTGCAAGCATGCTCGTTGGCTGATCACAGATATGAGCGGGACCGTTGGCTGATCTTACAACATGATGAATATCAAAAGAATTAAAACTACTAGTAAGCTCTCCAATTTCTAAAAATATAGTTGCCACGACCGACCGAGAGTCGTAGCGAGAGTTCCAGAGGTTGACTACCTCCAGACAACCTCTCTACAACGTCACCGTATGCAAAAGCCTTGCCCACCATCATACAAAGCAGTGCACGAGCTTCCTTATTTTTTTTCTTAGCACGCACGGTTGGACTGTTATTTTGCGGCACTTCATTTTGTAGAGACGCGTGCAAGAATTAGTGAATCACAATACCATTACGGGATCACACGTGTACTGTGTAAGTCTAACATATGCATATGAGGATAATTGAATAAGTTTGTGATGGCAAATAAGTTGGGCTGCAGGGATAAGCCGTGGAAGGAGGTTGCAAACGCACTGTATAGAACGTACGGGAGCGACAGGGAATACGGGAATTGTTTGCCTTTTTTCGAAGAAGAATAGGTTCCGAACATGTCACGCACGGACACAGCGCAGCACACACTTGCACGCATGGACACGTCAGGCTGAGGTCTGTAAGTACGTAGAATAAGTTGTCTCTCTTTGTTATCAACACATATGATTCTGTGTGATTAACTGGCTAGCATGTGTCTCTTGGATGTGTGAGATGGTGGGTTCAATTCCTCTTGTTTCGTTGTTTTCATTACTTTCTTTCGCCCACCGACGGATGGGGCCTGCATAGGTGGATAGAGAGTGGTGTGACCAGCTGTCATGCATGCATGCTTGGCCAGTTAATTGGTGCTTAAATGGAAAGGTTGGCCAGTCAAGTCGGCAGATTATGAAGTTCTACAGTAAGTTAGTGACGGTATAATCACCACAATGCAAATTCAATGACCGTAATAAGTGTATTCCGAAGTATGAGGACCATAGTTTGCTTCCGACTCAACTTCAATGACTGCTTGTGTATTTATCTTCATTTTGGCCTCCATTTTGTACATATTTTCTCATCCATTTTCAACATCGAATGCCAATTCCACCGCATGATAAACTCCTATGTCTAGTCTGAAATGTGATTTTTTTTTTCACGTTGATGTTGAGATGACGCGAGGTGGCAAAACCGAACTAGTCCATAGTTTATCTTCTTTCTGCCTATGATTTTCCTCATGCGCCATTCGTGTTTTCTCGCGAGACAATTCTGACCGGCAAACAGTTAACATGCTTCTCGATGCCGTTCATTCCAAGAAAACAAAGCAAAACAAACTTCTGCCTCCACTTAGTCATCTAAGGCAATCATCTGCTCTCACCAAGACGACTGAGTTTGTGTGTCACATGAGAAAAAGAAATAAAAGAAGCAAGTATGCATGTATGTATACAATAAGGAGGAAGAGTCTTGGTAAGAAAAAGAAGGAAGAGTTACTGAGAGGTAGAGATATTTAAGAGTCTAGGCACACGAATAGGAGGAAGTAATGTGCAATAAATATTAGAAAATTCTTAAATCTGACTGACTGATTTCTGGCTGACGCAAGCCACCTCGTGAGCTGCCTGATCAGGGTTGATCATACCACGCCGCGCATCCACCTGGGGCCCACGCACCACCGCCTGCCTTATCTCCAGATGCAAAGTGTCATAATGCATAAAAACACTATAGATAACAGTAGGAAAACATGATGCAAAATGGACGTATCAACCGCCGCAGTGCTTCCCAACCATGGTCAACCCCCCGACTCTTCCTCCCCGTCAGTCTAGACCAAGGAGGTCACTCCGAGCACATGATTTGGCCACCCGGCAGCAGATCCAGTTACGACAATGTGGCCCTCGAGTCCCTCATCGACCCCGGCCAATGCGAGTTCTGACCACCACTAGCCCTGGGCGGGGCCATAAGCACCGAATCTGAAGCCTAGGGGAGGAGAGCAACCTGCTCTCTTCATCCTCTCTCGGGGAGCTTAGGCAGACCTCCACCCAAAACCCATCTAGTAGGTGAATCTCTCTCACCCACCCATCCCCCATTCTCAACGGCCATATAGCATTCACCGACGGCGATGGGGAGGGTGCGGAGGGAGGACGACACTGCTCGACGACGCCCCAGGGGAGACAAAGAAGGATACCGTATCACCAAAGCAAAAAAGCGGTCGTGCGATCTCTCATTGTTTTGTTGCAGTACTGTAAAATGTTTCTGGTTTCAAAATTGTGTTGTTGTGTTGTAGTATAGTTCGTTGCTCGTTCGGCAGAGTGATCATGTGATTGATATACTAAGCAGCTGGCACTCGCATATATGATCTCTAAACTAAGCAGATGACATTGAATATTGTGTATATGATGTCTAAACTAAGCAATGCAAAACACCATATGCATGATATGAGAAATATAAACATTGCAAGTTAGAGCATGCACCTCAGGTGGGATATAGGACTGGGTTATCCTATTTACAGAATGGGTGCTTTGAGATGTTCCAGTGTTTGTGCCTCTATCAGAAGTTTTGTTCCGCTACATGGGCGGTTCATCGAGGATATTTTCAAGCTATATTCCTTTAGAAAATACACTTTTTCGACACAAGAAATGCACAAAAATTGCCCTATTATAATTTGTTATTTGGACATGCAGTCCACTCGCTATTTTCTTTAGTTCATTTTGTGTTATTTTTTAATGACAGAGAACATCAGAAGAAGTGTACTATGTATGTGTGAGCAGTTTCGTGTTTCCCGTGTCTGTGGTTCACTTTGTTTTGAAAAGATGGGGAAAAATGAAGCTGTCGCAGTTCATTCCAAAATCGCTTGCCGATGTATGGTGTGCGGTTTAGTAGTGCGGTATCACATTTCACGGCTCACCAGAGATGACGCTGCGCACCGGCAACCGTTCACCTTTGCAGTTGTTGCTCCCTTTCAGGAGGCTTGCTATACCTTTTGTTCTGTTTTGAGGGTGTTCAAGCAAAAAAATGCATGATTTGTTTGTAATTATTGAAGAAAACACATGCAGTTCATTTGTATGAAGCCTTGTGGTTCTTTGTAAAAAAGAATCTGAAAACTCATGATGGAGTATTTTTTTTAGAGCAGTGCATCAAACTGCACCAAAAAAACATTTAGAAAAAAGAGACAGTTCGGTTTGCCATCGTCGAGAAGTTTGTTTCAAAATTCATGCAAAAAATGCAATTGACTCGTCTCGTCTCCTCGGTGCATATTCAATGATTAAAAAATTATCAAAGAAATAAAAAAGATATGCAATACATTAGCATCAACTATGCAGTCGAGACGTGTTTATAAAAAAGTTTATGAGCTTCACTGGCCTCGACCATTCAGTTTGGATGTGTTGTTAAGTAAATGTCAAAAAGTCTTGCAGCTCACTTCAATTTTTATAGTGGTTCAGTTCCCCATAATGTGAACTACACTTGCCCCGTGCATAACCGTATGTTTTAGAATCAATCAACTGCAGTTCTCTTCATCAACATTGTAGTGCGGTTGTCCGTCTGATGCAGTTCACTTCGGGGATTTTGGGTTCGTGAAAAATATAGTGTCCACATTTCAGTAAATTCAAAACTACTCGTAAATCATGAGGATTAGAGAGACTGTTCTACAAGAAAAGTTGCAACACGTCGATATCTTTCCAATTGTGTGTCATTTACATCATTCCGACAAGCGGTTCTAAAAATCACGAAAATACGCCCGCTATCACTTGACGTGCACCACATCGTATTAAAAAAATTCATTTAAAAACCGAAGAGATTTCAAAAGGTGTTATACGTAAATAAGTTGCGCCTATTCCGTAGCTTTCCAACGACGTATCACAGGCCTCGTTTCGACAAAGGGTTCAAAAATTACAGTGAAAACAAAACTGAAAAAACCATGTAATAAGGTCCCCTTCTTCAACATTGCAGTGCGGTTTCCCGTCTGATGCAGGTCACTTCGTCGATTTCGGGTCCACTAAAAATCAGTGTCTGTGTTTCAGTAAATTCGAAACCGCTCTTAAATTGTAAGAAATTAGAAAAGGGTGTTCTACTTGAAAAGGTTGTGGCTCCTCGATGTCTTTCCAACATCATATCATTTGCATCATTCTGACAAGCGATTTGAAAAAAAAATGTGAAAATACGCTCGCTTCCACTCATCGGGAGCTGTCTCATTTTTAAAAGTACTTTTAAATCGTAAAGAATCTCGAAAAGTGTTCAATATGAAAAAGTTGCGCCTAATTCATATCTTTCTAACGGTATATCATATGCCTCGTTATGACTAACCATTAAAAAGTTGGGTCAACGATACTACTAAAAAACTTGTGCACTTTTTTTGCGAACAAGCAGTTCCCCTCTTCCAACATTGCAGTTCACTTGCTTTGAAATCCAATGCATTTGCATTGAGCATGCAGTTCGAAAGTGTTAGCAGAATAGTATGCTGTTAATGTTAGCAGAATAGACCGGCTAATGTTAGCAGACTAGCATAATATATGTATAGTCGTACAATGTTGTTTGTGGTGAAAATATATCATATACCATTTGGTAGAGTTGCCAAAGAGGAATTGCCTCGCAAGTAGTTATATCATATTTGCAAGATGGCATACAAATCTCGAGGAATTCTTTACCTAGCCATAGCTCAAGCAAACCGCGCAACACTATGTGACATTGTGTGAGATTTGCCAAAAAAGACTAAATCATAATATGTCAAGTCGTCTCAACTTTTGCAACACCTTCTCGTTCCCACTCAGCCCTGGGTTATGATTAGTATGGACTTCATTGAGGGATTGCCTGGTTCGCACAACCATAAATTTATCTTGGTGGTCATTTTTGCCTTGTCGCGGGGCTTCAACCAATCTTACCTGGATGAAATAAATGTTTTTGGCAAGAGTTCCAAAACATGCAAACAAAAAAAGACTCGAAGTTGAGAGAGCTTGGCTAGCTCCGCTAGGCAATTGTGGTAAGGTCAAAGTAGATGGCGCTTTTTCTCGGGATATAGAAATGGCAGCAATAGTAGCAGAAATCTGTTGTGATGCAAGAGGGACTTATTTGGGAGCTTCGACATTGGTGATTAAAGGAGTCATCGATTCAGTTATCCTGGAAGTGATTGCACGCCATGAAGGATTCACACTTGCAGTTGATCTCACACTACAACATATACGAGTAGCTTCTGACTGCAAAACATAGTAGATGATATCAAGCAAGGATTGATTGAAGCATGTCGGCATTGTCAGGGAGGATCATCGTCATTTGTCGAATGCACTTATGTTCATGAGCCTCGTAATCACAATTTTAAAGCTCACAACATTGATAAGTATGCTACTAATTTAGGAATGGGGCACCACAGGTGGCTTGACCTCCATATGATCCTATTTCATTACTAGTAAACATTTTGATTGATTGATATAATTTAGCAGTGTTGCCTAAAAAAATAGTTTTCTGAACATTATTTCTCTCTTCCGAGTTGATGCTCACACTGTTCCAAGATACGTAGAATTATTATTTTTGGCAAAGGACAATACTAATTTGTCCAGCCGCATTTTTTCTTAGTTTTTTTGAAGTGAATAAAAAGGCATGTATTACAATATATCTCTGCCTAGACTACTAAAGAAAAAGTCTTGGGTGTAAGAAAAACATTCGAAACTGCGTTCAACTTTCCCGGAAGATGTTGGCCAGTTAGTGTTCCCACATCTTAGGATCTGGAGATTCTGAGTTAATTGCAAGGAAGTACCACACTTGGGGCAGTTGTAACGGATCAGTACCACTGTTCAGTTTTTTTGCAAGTCAACCATGTTTGAGGCTAATCGTTGCAAAACGGGCTAAGCGCCGTATAACGCTGTATTGACGTTGTATCTGACCAGGCGGCCCCACCTGTCAGGTGACATGCTGCGCCGCTCGGCTGACTAGGTCTGACCTGGCTCGGTCGGTCTTGGCTCGGTCGAACCCTAGCAGTTCTCTCCTCTCCCTCTCCCTCTCCCTTTCCTCGCGATGGCTAGTCCGGGTGGCAGCGGTAGTGGCCGGAGCAGCGGTGGCATTGTGGGCGGGTACGGAGACCTCCCCGGACTCAGGAGCGATGCGCACAGAGGAATCGAAATCGACGGCGGGGGGTCCAGTTCGTCAGCTTACTATAGCGATGACGACGAGGGCATGGAGGCGCCGCTGTCCACGGAGTAGCGGCTGCGCCTGGCTGAGATCTGGGTGGCCAACCCTACCACGAGCCATCACTGGAGCCATGGATTGGGTGGCCTGCTGTAAGTGCCGTCTCCTATCTTCCTCTCTACTCTCTCCTTTGTGCCATGATTCGGGCTAGGGTTAGGTTTACTGAAATGAAAATGTGCAATTTTGATGTCCATTGTAGTTTGGATGATGCTGTTTGGGATGTTAGGATTCACTTCGATGCTCAGCATAATTTGGATAGGAAGATATGCAACTTAGATGTAACATTTCTGAATTTGTATGCACTGATGCGAACACAAGGATTTAACTTAAATGATGAATTGTACCACATGGGGAATACAGGCATAGGAGTGCAGAGAGAGCCTGGCCTAGGTTTGATAGACATAAACATCAAGTTGCAGCAAATTAAGAAGCAGAATGAGGACAATTTAGTTCTGAACTTGTTAGTGAGGGCCACATCATTTGTCAGTACTGCATCTCATGTTAGTGAGGAACAATTAGCCACAGTTTTATATCAAGCACCTATTGTGTATGATCTGAGAGATCCTCCTGTGCTTGCTGTTAATGATCATGGTGTTGTTTTTGAGAGTCAAAGCAACAATAGTAGTGCACTAGTACAACCTACTGGTATGTGCACACAAGAGAGCATAAATGTCAGCAAGAGGAAGCTCAAACCTGTGATGGAAGAAGAGGCAGAGGAGGGATATAAGAGTAATGATGACTCTCAGGGGGCATATGATAGTGACAACAACCCTTTCTGCATGAAGAGGTACAGGATTGCTAAAGACACCGAGATAATAGAGGGAAAGAGGCTAGCAGAGGAAGAACTAGAAGAGGATGAAGATTCAGATGAAGAAACAGATGAAGATTCAGATAAGGAACAGCTACACTATGAGGGTGACACTGAGGTTGAGGAGTTGTTTGAGATTGAGGAGGATGAGGAGGAAGATTCTGAGAAGGAGAAGGAACCACCCATGAAAGCAGCCGCTAAAAATAGGCAACAACTGCCAGTTAGGAGAGGGCCCACCACTAGGACACATTCTAATGTGTTAGAGGACTTGAAACCAGATTTCATACCATCATCAGATGAAGAAGATACTGGGTTGCTATTGAATAGTGAAGATGATGGATATGAGCCACTAGCATTTGTCCTACCAAAAGGAAGGAAGAGTAGGGCCATGAAAAGGCCAGCAAGGATATGGTATAATGACAAACTGGAGCAACCACATCAGCAATTATGTATGCACATGTGTTTTAAAAACCAGCTGCAATTCAGAGATGCTCTGTTGAGCTTGCACATTACACAGGCCAGAAATTTCAGGTATCATAGAAACTCAGACAAAAGGATCATTGCTTGTTGCAAACAAGAGCATTGCCAGTTCTTCATAGTTGCAGCAGTTATCAAAGGGGAGAAGACATTTGTAATAAAAAAGATGAGGCTGCAGCACACTTGCCCTAGCAGTACAGAGACTTCAAGGGTTAGTGCAAAGTGGCTTGCACAGACATATGAGTCATTGTTCAGGTCTGATCCAAACACAAGTATTTTGACTCTGATTGACAACTGCAAGTAGAAGTATGGTATTGATGTGCCCAAGCACATGGCCTATAGGGCCAAAAACCTTGCTGTAGAGGCTGTTTTAGGAGAGCACAAGAAACAATATCCCAGCCTAAGGGACTATGCTCAAATAATCATGGATACAAACCCTGGGAGTAGAGTTATAGTTACAACTGTAACTCCAAAACCTACTACAAAAATACCACATCCAGGACCAAGGTTTCATGCTATGTTCTTCTACATCAATGGAGCAAGGGAGGGCTTTCTCAATGGATGCAGACCATTCATAGGTTAGTGACATGTTTTATATGCTTTATATGCTTTATTTTAGTGCTTTATTTAGTAGGTTAGTGACATGTACAGCTTAAGTATGTTAGTAGTGTTATATAGTGAATGAACTTGCTCCTTGCTTTTAGATGACATATATAGAATTGTTTGATAGTTTCATATAGTTAATGAATTTGGTCATACAATATGCAATATAGGTGTTGATGGCTACTTTATTAACCTCACCACTGGAGCTCAAATACTTGCTGCCACTGGCAGAGATGGCTGCTACCTCTTGAGCATGCGTTGGTTTTCCCTTGAAGAGGAAAGGGTGATGCAGCAAAGTAGCGTAAGTATTTCCCTCAGTTTTTGAGAACCAAGGTATCAATCCAGTAGGAGGCCACACGCAAGTCACTCGTACCTACACAAAACAAATAAGAACCTTGCAACCAACACGATAAAGGGGTTGTCAATCCCTTCACGGCCACTTGCAAAAGTGAGATCTGATAGAGATGATAAGATAATATTTTGGTATTTTTATGATAAAGATTAAAAGTAAAGATTGCAAAATAAACGGCGACAGAAATAGCTAGTTGTCGGGAGATTAATATGATGGAAAATAGAGCCGGGGGCCATAGGTTTCACTAGTGGCTTCTCTCAAGATAGCATAAATATTATGGTGGGTGAACAAATTACTGTCGAGCAATTGATAGAAAAGTGCATAATTATGAGAATATCTAGGTATGATCATGTATATAGGCATCACGTCCGTGACAAGTAGACCGACTCCTGCCTGCATCTACTACTATTACTCCACACATCGACCGCTATCCAGCATGCATCTAGAGTATTAAGTTCATAAGAACAGAGTAACACATTAGGTAAGATGACATGATGTAGAGGGATAAACTCAAGCAATATGATATAAACCCCATCTTTTTATCCTCGATGGCAACAATACAATACGTGCCTTGCTGCCCCTGCTGTCACTGGGAAAGGACACCGCAAGATTGAACCCAAAGCTAAGCACTTCTCCCATTGCAAGAAAGATCAATCTAGTACGCCAAACCAAACTGATAATTCGAAGAGACTTGCAAAGATAACCAATCATACATAAAAGAATTCAGAGAAGATTCAAATATTGTTCATAGATAATCTTGATCATAAACCCACAATTCATTGGGTCTCGACAAACACACCGCAAAAAGAGTTACATCGAATATATCTCCAAGAAGATCGAGGAGAACTCTGTATTGAGATCCAAAGAGAGAGAAGAAGTCATCTAGCTAATAACTCTGGACCCGAAGGTCTGTGGTAAACTACTCACACATCATCGGAGAGGCTACGGTGTTGATGTAGAAGCCCTCCGTGATCGATGCCCCCTCCGGTGGAGTGCCGGAAAAGGCCCCAAGATGGGATCTCACGGGTGCAGAAGGTTGCGGCGGTGGAAATAGGGTTTCGTGGTGCTCCTGGATGGTTTCGGGGTACGTAGGTATATATAGGAGGAAGAAGTAGGTCGGTGGAGCCACGAGGGGCCCATGAGGGTGGGGGGCGAGCCCAGGGGGGCAGGTGCGTCTCCCTGCCTCGTGGCCTCCTCGGTTGTTTCTTGACGTCCACTCCAAGTCCTTTGGATCACGTTTGTTCCAAAAATCACGTTCCCGAAGGTTTCATTCCGTTTGGACTCCATTTGATATTCCCATTCTGCGAAACACCGAAATAGGCAAAAAACAGCAATTTGCACTGGGCCTTGGGTAGTACCAAAAATAATATAAACGTGTATAATAAAGCCCATTAAACATCCAAAACACAATATATAATAGCATGGAACAATAAAAAATTATAGATACGTTGGAGACGTATCAAGCATCCCGAAGCTTAATTCCTGCTCGTCCTCGAGTAGGTAAATGATAAAAACAGAATTTTTGATGTGGAATGCTTTCTAGCATATTCTTCAATGTAATTTTCTTTATTGTGGCATGAATGTTCAGATCCGAAAGATTCAAGATAAAAGTTTAATGTTGACATAAAAATAATAATACTTTAAGCATACTAACAAAGCAATTATGTCTTATCAAAAAACATAGCCAAAGAAAGCTTATCCCTACAAAATCATATAGTTTGGCCATGCTTCATTTTCGTCACACAAAATGCTCTCATCATGCACAATTGTAAGTGCATCTAGTGCCACCCCTAGTTGGTTTTGGAGTATTGACGACAAACCTGGTTGAGGGACTAATGTGTTTGTCAGAATTGCAGGATAACACAGGTAGTAGTCCCTCACTGAGTCGGTTTACCTACCAGAGATGACCCCTAAAAATGTATGAAGACATTGAAGACAATGGTGGTATGTGAAGATATTCACATTGAAGACTATGACAAGAGAAGGCATTGCGTGAAGACTATGGAGCGCGAAGACTTAGTTGTTTCGTTGTTTCCTTTTCCTCTTTGTTGAGTCGTAGGAACCACCGTATTGTTAAGTGGGGTCCCAGTGAACAAAGTCAGAGTGACTGAAGTGATGCTCAACCAAAATCCTATGTCTTCGAGCAAAGACAATGAGAGCAAATCTTATCCAGAGCTGGATGAGTCAGCTTTACTTGTAGCCCAAGTAAAGTTGACGCGTGTGTTTGAAATCTGACCGTTGGAACACGTGTCAGTTCCTTAGTGACCCAGGGTCATTTCGGACAAATCAGGTCGGGTTGCCTAGTGGCTATAAATAGCCCACCCCCTACACCATAAATTGGTGGCTGCTCAGAGTTAGTGCACGGCTTTTGTCATTTGAGAGCAACCCACCTCCGAAGCTTTTGAGAGAGAGAAATCCTTGCGAGGACAAAGCCAAAACACCCAAAGCCAAAGAGTGTTAAGCATCACTGAAGTCTTTCTGTCCGCGTGACCTGAAGACTTGTTACACTTGAGGACTGTGAATCCTCCAGCCGGTTAGGCGTCGCGTTCTGAGCATCCAAGAGTCATTGTGGATCGCCGGTGAACGAAGTCTGTGAAGGTTTGGAAGTCTACCTTGAAGACTTACCAGAGTGATTGGGCGAGGACTGGGTGTCCTTAGCTCAAGGGAAATAAGGTGAAGACGCGGTCTTCTGAGTTGAATCTCAGCCTCCCTAACTAGACGTACAGTTGTCACAGCAACTGGAACTGGTCCAACAAATCATGTGTCCTCAACAAGTGACTGGTTCTATCCTCTCCCTCTCCTTACTTACACTTCGTCTTCGTGAAGTCATTGCCTATTTGCTTTACCTATTTGTCTTCACTGTGTGACTACTATCGTTGCTTGGCTTCATACCATCTTCCATCCTGATCCTTACTACCTAGCTGCTATTAGTCTTCGTGCTTTCACTTCATTGCATACTTGACTATGGGTTGCTTAGTGTAGTTTACCTTCCGCTGCATATCAATAGGTTTATTTCTATTGTTTGTCTTCGAAACTCTCATGTATTGAAGACTTTCATTAAAATCGCCTATTCACCCCCCTTTAGTCGATAACTAGCACTTTCAATTGGTATCAGAGCAAGGTACGCCCTTGTTCTGTATGATTCGGTTTAACCACCTGGAGTTTTAGCTATGTCGACTGCAGGGATAATTAAAGTCTCCGCTGCTTGCCCCGTCTTCGATGGAACTGAATATCCCTACTGGAAGAATAAGATGCGCATGCATCTTGAAGCCATTGATCTCGACCTCTGGTATGTCGTCAAGAATGGCGTTCCCAAGACTGGTGAAGGTGTCACCCCTGCTGATGTCAAGAAGTTTATTCAACTGGATTCTACTGCCAAGAACATCATCTGTGGTCATCTGACCAAAGGACAGTATGGCCGTGTGAGTGCTCTGGAAACGTCGAAGCTAGTCTGGGACTGGCTCTCCAAGGTCAATGAAGGCGTCTCAACCCAGAGAGATCAAAGGATCAGTGTTCTTCGCAACCTCTTCAACCGCTTCAAGAGAAACGATAATGAGAATGTCCAGCTCACATTTGATCGGCTCACTGACATCACAAATGAGCTTCGTGCTCTCGGCGCCACTGAGATCACCAAGCATGAAATTGTCAAGACACTACTGAGATCACTTGACAGCTCGTTCGACACCCTTGCCCTCATGATACAAGAACGCCCTGACTTCAAGACACTCGATCCGTCTGATATACTAAGAGGCTCAACACACATGAGTTCCAGCTATCTGAGAAAAGAGATATCTATGGTCCCAACTACGGACGAACTCGTGCTTTGAAGGCAAAAGCTGTTTCCTCATCTGAAGAAGAATCTGACTGCAGTTCTGATGATCCTGAAGACATTGGAAAGGAACTTGCTATGCTTGTGAAGAAGTTCCAGAAGTTCACTAAGAAGAAGGGCTTCAGAAAGTCTTCACGATCCAGCTCAAGAAATGATGAAGCTTCCACTCATGACTACAAGAAGAGAACATGTCACAAGTGCAAGAAACCTGGACACTAAGAAGAGCAAGGAATATGATCCAGATGACAAGAAGAAGAAGAAATCCTCAAAGTCTTCTTCCAAGTCCTCATCCAAGTCTTCATCTCATAAGAAGAGCTCATCTGGCAAGGCTCGTGCTTTTGTCGGCAAGGAGATGGATTCAGAGGAGGAGTCTGCTTCTGAGGAGGCGGAGGTGGAGTCTGAGGAGGAGTCCGACCCTGGCGTTGCAAGTCTGGCTCTAGCTACAACCTACGTTGCAAAGTCCATCTTCAACACTGAAGACAATGGCTCCGTCACCAATGCTGAAGCTAATGACAAGGACGACTCTGCTCCCACCTACTGCTTCATGGCACGTGGTGCCAAGGTAAAATCACGCGATGCTTACTTTCAAACATCTAGTGAAGATGACTCTGATTGTGAATCCAAACCCAGCTACAAAACACTTGCTAAAATTGCAACTGAACAACAGAAAGCTATGGAACATACTCAAAAACTGTTAGATAAAAGCGATGACCTGTTGGACGCTGAAATGACCCGTTCTCAGTCCTTAATTGAAGACATAAAAAATCTTCATGTTAAGTACCAGGAACTTGAAAGTCGTCATGAAACGCTCTCAACAACTCATGAAAAGCTCTCCTATGATTATCTTCAAAGGAAGCAAGAGCTTGAGAAATTGAGAGCGACTCATGAAGATCTTCAAAAAGAGAATGAGTCACTTCGCGCTCAACAGGTCAGTTCTGCTCAGGAAGGATTTGAACCACCATGTCTAAAATGCCTTGAGCGTGATAACGCTACTTCTGTTGCTGAATGTTCTACTGCTGCTACTGTTGCAATATCTTCAACTGCTGATGTGGTAACTAACCCCTCTGCTGAGGATACCACTACTATTGCTGATGAAAATGCTAGGTTGAAGACATTGCTTGAAACAGGGATGTACAAAAGTCTCAAAGGGCATCAGACACTGTGCGATGTCCTCAAAAAGCAGATTCTGAACCGAAACCCTAGGAAAGAGGGTGTTGGGTTCGAGAGGAAAATGAATGTTGATGGCTCCTACTGGAAGCCTGAGCAGTACCCCAAAACCACATGGGTTGCTGCAAAGGGATCTTCAGTGGATCCATCCACCTTATTTGGCTTCACCTGTGCTAACCCTATTATCATTGATGAATCCTTTGATGCAAACTATAAACTGTTTAAGAATCAGAATGGTGAAGTGTTTGCGAGATATATTGGTACTAACTACAGGAATGGGCCACCTATGAAGAAGATCTGGGTTCCCAAAAGTTGTCTTGAGAATCTTCCCGTGAATGTCATCATGACACCACCTGGGAAGAAGACAAATCTCAGACCAAAGGCTTCATATGGTCCAAAGGCTTCATACAGATACATGACTCAACTGAGTCACCCTAACGCCAATGTTTTGCAGGGAAACCATACTCAGACTTATGAATATGAGCATGTGTCTTCAAACCGCTATGTTCATAAAACTAAGAACTTTTCTGCTTATTCATATGAGTATCATTCTTCTTCTGCAAGGCTATTTGCTAGGGCTCCAAAGCCAAAGTTCTCAGATGCTGCACTTAGACTCATTGCTTCTAAGCCACCCCTGAAGATGTGGGTGGTTAAGAAGAATTAACTTTCTTTTGCAGGGAAAGGTCTCCAGCCGGAAATCAAAGGCGTCTGATGCTATAGCTGGGGACCTAAAACATCTTGTAGGGCGTAAGATCAAATGCCCAAATGGTCTCACTATGTATTTTGTTCCTGAATCATTTGCCAATCATCCTATCAGTACTAATCTTGATCTGAGCTTTGATAATCCTCTTGCCCGTCGAATGTTTATGCTTCACAATACTCTTGGTGAAGCCTATCCCCCTAACTGTACTGTAGGGTATGACACCTCATGCTTCAGAATGGATTATGGACAGCGAATGCACTAATCATATGACTGGTGATCGAAGTCTTCTCATGGACTCAACCTTATGTCCATCTGACAAGAGTCACATCACATTTGCTGACACTGGTAAAAGCAAGGTATTGGGTCTAGGTAGAGTTGCAATCTCAAAGGATCAACACATGGATAAAGTGATGCTTGTTGAATCCCTTGGTTTCAACTTAATGTCTGTCTCAATGCTTTGTGACTTGAACATGATTGTGATATTTGGAAAATATCGTTGCCTTGTACTAATGGAATCTGACAAGTCTCTAGTCTTCGAAGGGTACCGGAAAGATGATCTGTACATGGTAGATTTCTCAGCAGGGCCACAGCTTGCCATATGCCTTCTTGCAAAAGCTTCAGAGTGCTGGCTCTGGCATCGGAGGCTAGGGCATGCTGGCATGAGGAACTTACACACTCTCGCAAAGAAGAAGCATGTCATAGGCATCGAGGGCGTCAAGTTCAAGAAGGATCACTTGTGTGGTGCCTGCGAAGCTGGAAAGATGACTAGGGCCAAGCATCCCTCGAAGGCAATCATGACGACATCTCAACCCTTCGAGCTGCTACACATGGACTTATTTGGCCCTACTCACTACTCCACTCTCACTACTACTGCTTGTCTCTATGGCTTCGTCATTGTTGATGATTATTCAAGATATACATGGGTGCACATAATTCTCTACAAGACTGAAGTGCAGGATGTCTTCAGACGCTTCGCCAACCGTGCCATGAGCAACTATGGCGTCAAGATCAAGCATATCAGGAGTGACAATGGCACAGAGTTCAAGAACACCGGCCTCGACCTTTACTTGGATACATTGGAATCACTCATGAGTTCTCCGCTCCGTACACACCTCAGCAGAATGGCATCGTGGAGCGCAAGAACAGAACACTCATTGAGATGGCTCGGATGATGCTTGATGAATACAAGACACCAAGAAAGTTCTGGCCTGAAGCTATTGATACTGCATGCCATGTCATCAACCGTGTTTGTCTTCACAAGCTTCTGAAGAAAACATCCTATGAACTCCTCACTGGTAAGAAGCCAAATGTCAGTTACTTCAGAGTATTTGGTGCTAGGTGTTGGATCAAGGATCCACATCACACTTCAAAATTTGCACCGAAAGCACATGAAGGTTTTATGCTTGGTTACAGAAAGGATTCGCACTCCTACAGAGTCTTCAACCTCTTTCACTATAAAGTGGTTGAAACTGTGGATGTGCGGTTCAATTAGACTAACGGCTCACAAAGAGAGCACCTGCCAAATGTGCTAGATGAAGTTCCACCTAGTGAATCCATCAAGCTAATGGGAACTGGAGAAATCATACCGACTGATGCACAGCCTGAAGAGGAACTTATCATTTCCGCACCTAATCAACCTGAAGACAATGCTCAGCCTGAAGACAATCCTCCTAATGATGACAATGATCAGCAAGAGCAAAATCTTCGTCCGGTTCATCCTCGAGTTGCAAATGAGGTACAGATTGAGAAGATAATTAAGAGCATCAATGCACCTGGTCCACTCACTCGTTCAAGAGCAACACAGCTAGCAAATTTCTGTGGGCACTTTGCATTTGTCTCAATATCTGAACCCAAGAAAGTTGCTGAAGCCTTCATGGAACCTGAATGGATTCAAGCTATGCAAGAAGAGCTTCAACAGTTCAAGCTGAACAATGTCTGGGAACTTGTCAAGCGCCCTGACCCCCGCAAGCACAACATAATAGGCACAAAATGGATATATCGCAACAAACAAGATGAGCATGGTCAAGTTGTCAGAAACAAGGCTCGTCTCGTTGCTCAAGGATACACTCAAATTGAAGGGATTGACTTCGATGAAACATTTGCTCCTGTGGCTAGGCTTGAAGCTATTCGCATACTGCTAGCCTATGCTAACCATCACAACATCTTGCTGTATCAAATGGATGTGAAGAGTGCATTTCTCAACAGCAAGATTGAAGAAGAAGTGTATGTCGCACAACCTCCTGGCTTTGAAGATTCAAAACATCCTGATATGGTGTACAAGCTAAACAAGGCACTGTATGGCCTCAAACAAGCCCCTCGCGCTTGGTATGACACACTCAAAGACTTCCTGAAGAGCAAAGGCTTCAAACCTGGTTCCCTGGATCCCACACTCTTCACGAAGACATATGATGGTGAACTATTTGTGTGCCAAATATACGTGGATGACATTATCTTCGGCTGCACCAACCAGAAATACAGTGATGAATTTGGACACATGATGCAAGAGCAATATCAAATGTCAATGATGGGTGAGCTGAAGTTTTTCCTTGGTCTTCAAATCTGTCAACAAAGAAATGGCATCTTCATATCTCAAGAGAAATACCTCAAAGATTGTCTGAAGAAGTTTGGAATGCAAGACTGCAAAGGTTACACGACGCCAATGCCAACCAAGAGTCATCTGGGTCCCGACGCCAATGGTAAAGAGTTTGATCAAAAGGTATACCGCTCCATGATTGGTTCTTTACTTTATTTATGTGCATCTAGGCCAGATATTATGCTTAGTGTTTGCATGTGTGCTCGATTCCAAGCGGCACCAAAGGAATCGCATCACTTAGCTGTGAAGCGAATTCTTCGATATTTGGCTTACACCCCAACATTAGGATTATGGTATCCAAAGGGCTCAGAGTTTGATCTAGTTGGATTCTCGGATGCTGATTATGCTGGTGACAAGGTGGATCGCAAGTCTACATCAGGCACATGTCACTTTCTGGGACGATCACTTGTCTGTTGGTCTTCAAAGAAGCAGAACTGTGTATCACTCTCCACTGCTGAATCTGAATACATTGCTGCTGGATCTTGCTGCGCTCAGCTTCTATGGATGAAGCAAACACTCAAGGACTATGGCATCCATCTGAAACAAGTACCACTCTACTGCGACAACGAAAGCGCCATCAAGATTGCCAACAACCCAGTTCAGCACTCGAAGACAAAGCACATTGAAATTCGTCATCACTTTCTCAGAGATCATGTCATGAAGGAAGATATTGATATCATACACGTCAACACTGAAGAGCAACTGGCAGATATCTTCACAAAGCCCTTGGATGAGAAAAGGTTTTGCAAGTTACGGTGTGAGCTAAATATCTTGGAATCCTCAAATGTCCTGTGATCAGGCACACATCCTAACACTTATGCATGTTGATGACTTAGATGTGCAACACACGAAGTAAAGTATATCTTCAATCAATGAAGACTTACATTCTAAGTGTGAATACATTAACGCGGAATTTGACTTCGGAGCGCCACGATAATTGTGCGCCGTGTCTGGGTCTAATACTTCCTATACGGTGGGTAACGCCACCACCAAATTCTTCTGTTTGAAGTGTTTTTCTCATGGCGTTACATTTGCTATGTCTTCGCATTTGGTTTGTCTTCAATTTCAACATGTCTTCATGATTATCTTCACTATGTTGATTTGGTTGCATTCTGATATATACATATATTAGTGTTCTGTCCTCTACAGCATTCACTTATAGCTATGTCTTCTCGTTTGAATCTTTTGAACTAAGTGAATGTGATCGGACCCTAACCTCTCTATGCTTCCTACCTCAAACTCTGTCTATCCAAATCATATGCATTTTGTTGAAACTGTCGAATGTCTTCTCTAGGTCCTTGTCAGCAGAAGATACAGAGACAAACATTAAATCTGTTTTAAATGTTCAACTCTTATTGCCTGAAACCCGGAGAAGCCAGAACGACCATCCGACCGTCTAGGCGGGCGTGGGAACATGGGACAACTCTAAATGTGTTGCATGTTCGCCACGTGTCCCTCAGATGTGAACCGCCAGGGGCACCTGCGTAATTGCGCTGTGCCGTCCCCTTTCCCTATAAATACCTATCCAATCGCGATCAAAATCCTTCTTCCACCTCGACAAACCCTAGTGCCACCGCTAGCTCTCGACGACGCCGGCGACAAAGCGCTTAGCTACCGCGACCTCTCCGACGCCGTCTTCACGCCAGCCGCGGACATCGACTTCTCCGCCGCCGCCGTAGGTGTCTTCCGTCACCAAGTTAGGGCACGGAAGATCGAACTGCTTGGCCTCATCTTCTACTCCGTCTAGCAGTTCATCGTGTGGTAAATTAAAACCCTCTTTTTACTGTCTTTTTGATCCTATAGATTCATCCTTTCTACCAAAAAGTGGTTTCTGCCTCCACAAATTTGGATCTATCATGTCTGCATCTCATATAATGCCTAGTATATTCACTTATGCTTCACACATAGTTAGATTCCTCACTTGTACTTATTCTTGGATTCATACAAATCTGGAACCAACTCTCAACATATAAGTGAATGTCTTCGCGCTATGAGGTCAATGTCTTCTAAACTGATTTATCTTCAAAATCTTCTGAGAATGCATATGACCTCTTCCCCTTCCCTCGCATCTCTAATGCTATCACAGGTACATGTCCGTGGGAGAATCCCTTGGTTCTCATAGTCTGCATTCATTTGCAGAATTCTTACAGCATCACATCAACTCTCCCGAAGCCAGTTCCTGTCTGACCAGCAGACGGAAGCCCTTGACAGTGTTGAAGCCATTCAGTCTGAACTTCATGGCAACAGAGAAGTCTGCAAGGAAGGGTGGCAGACAGCGCCGTGGGAACACCTCAAGAGATTTGCCTCCTGACCTCTATGAGCTGTACAAGACAGATCCAGAGGAGGACTACAATCAGCGAAAAACCCGAATCCAATGGATTCGAAGATATTGGGCAGAACAATGGTACAGGTACAGGTTCGTGACCCAGGAATATGCTGAGAAGAATGCCATCAAGTGACCATGGGGAGACATTTTGTACAAAAATCTTCCACCCAGGTCCAGAGCTGAAGCCATCGAACAAGGCTTCTACCCTTGCATGGTCCATGGACCACAGCCTGAAGATGCCGACCCATCTTCATTGCTATGGTGTCGTGACGACAATCTGTCCAAGCGCAACTTCCAGTTTGCCAAGAACTCTGCCAAAGAAAACAAGAAGTCACGGGGATTAGACTTCAATCCAGGCCCCTCTGCTCCTCGTGCCGATGGCACACGCGAAGCTGAACCCAATCTTGTTGGGCCCTTCTACAACCTAGAGGGTCTCATCCCTCATATTATGGTTCAAGGGACAGCTGTGGATGAGCCTGCAGACGACGCTGATTCTGACGAAGCTCCTGCACCACCGAAGCCAAAGAAGCTGAAGAAACCTAAAGCTTTGAAGCCTTCCCCTGCACCAAAAGCTTCGCGAGTGAAGCCTCTGGCCACTGCTCCTCCTGCACCAAGTGTGCAGTCTGAAGATCTCTCACGCATCTCCAAGTCTGAGAAGAAGAAAAGAAGCCTATGCACTCCACTGGTCCAGTTCTGACCCCTGCTGCTGTTCTGAGGAACGAGAATGACGCCATTGATCTGTCAAGTGACGACGATCTTGCTGATGACGCTCTTGAGCAGCTGATAAAGAGCAAGCAAGAGGCGGAAATCTTCAATGATTTGCCTCTCTTTGACGTGGAAGTATTGGACAACTTCATTGATGAGTGGTTTGACACCCCCAATCTCAGCTTTGACGATCTGCAACTTCCCATTGGCCTAAGCGTCTCCTTCCATGGCGCCATTGCTCCTGAGCTGGCTCTTGCTCAGAAAATTGTTGAGCTGAAGCACAAGATCGATTATGAAAAGGCTCAGTTCAAGAAGCACATGGCCAAGCTCAGCGTGGCAGACGTCCAAAACTTCAGGTCATGCTGCATGAGCTCAAGGAAGCGTTTCACAAGAAACGTGATGAAGCCAAAGGTTCTCGTGAGCGCATGAAGATTCTTGCTGCCAAGTGTGTTCAAGCTTACAATGAAGCTGAGAAGCGCAAGGCACTTGGGCGTCCTGGCATCGACCCTAAGATGGCTGCCAAGCAGAAGAAGAAGCCATCTGTGGACCAAACTGAACCATCCAGGCGGGAAGAACCTCGCATTGTCTTCCCAGCCAGTATGACAGGCGTGAAGCCTAAGGTCCCCACAGTGGCTTCAGAGCTTCAGAAGACAAGGGCAGCTGAAGCCAAGGCCAGAAAGCGCAAGACCAAGAACACCACTGATGATGCTCCACCCACCAAGAAGCGCAAGACCAAGAAGAGAGATCGGGCTGCTCCCATAGAGCCCCTTGTAGTCGAGCCGATTTCTGTTGCCCGTCCTGAATCTGCACAACAAGAACGTCGAATGATAGTTCATGAGCCTGCTTCCACAGAGGCTCCTGAGGCTGAAGACCTTCCAACTGTTGACCCCACCGCAGTTGAAGACATTAGTCATCAAGACAATGTTGAAGATGATGAAGTCCTTCCTCAGATCAAGCACAACGTGCTATCATCGCCTGTTCTTATGAACAGCGAACTCATCAGCATTGGTCGTCCATTGACGCCAATTGCTCAGGATGACTCATGGCCTGATCACCCACAAGAATCCCCCCGTCAAGAAGAAACACCAGTTACTCCCCCCAACACAGGTCACCACTCCGGTGATTGAAGATGAAGACTTTGTGGCCCAACCAACTCCATCTCCACAAGCGTCGCCAGCGTTTCGCAGGCTTTGCAAAGGACCAAGGCCACAGGTCACTCTGTCAAGTGTTCCAGAAGGAGAAGAGCGCCAGTCCATTTCACGCCAAGTCTTTCCTGAAGCCTCTCCAACCGTGAACAACCACAAGACTGAAGCCAATATGGCTGAAGATATTCCGGCTGCATCAGCCGATGACCAAGAAGAACCAAGAGAAGAAGAAGCGCGTGTTGCTACACCCCCTACCAACCAAGTTGTTCTCGAGGAGAACGTGTCTGACCCTCCAGCTACTCAAGTGGAGGTTAACAACATTGAGGCGACCACCAACACCAACACTGAAGCCAATGACGTTGTCATGGCTGAAGCTAATGTGGCGCCTGAAGTCAATGTGGTGCCCGAAGTGATAGCACCTGAAGTCAATGCTGCATCTGATGCCAATCTGCAGCCTGAAGTCACTGCCACTGCCACTGCTCCTGTACCGCCTCCCAGGCCACATACTATTGAGCAAGCATACAACTATGGTCAGCTGGTCACTGTCAGATGGCCTATTCTGGTTCCTCCTCCTGCTGCTGGTCCGCAATTTGATTATCATGTCGAGCACAGGCCTCAGGTCCAGAAGCCAAAGCCAAGATTGCCCAGGTTTCCAGGTACTGCCACTTCACCAGGGTCCTTCAATACAAATGGCTTCATTGCGCACAACACTTTCTTTGATAGCGCCAAGAACCCCTATTCCAAGCCAAGGATTTCATCAGATCGGTTCTGGAGCTATCAGCAGCGTAGTTATTATTCTTGTGTTCTTTATGATCAAGGGCGCATCTTCCCTCATATGCGTCTTGACTGTGAAGCCATTGCTGGACTGCCATGCCTTGAAGAAGCCCTTGACTGCTTCCGTGATGCTGGATTGCTAAATTTTGTGACTAATAAGGAGCATTGGAATGAAGAGCTTCTGCTTCAATTCTATGCCACCCTCCACACTTGTGGCTACAACAGGGATCCGAAGACATGGGTCCTTGAGTGGATGACAAGCAACGTACACCATGAAGCTAAAGCTTTTGACATTATTGAGCTCACTGGTCTGCCCACTCCAGGTGAACTATATGAACCTGGTTGTTAGCTTCACTGCAATGCTTTGGAGAGTATCTTCCATAAGCCAGAGCCCAACATGATCCAAATGCTGAGCATGATAAAGCCTCTGCCACATGACGCTGATTACCCAAAGGAGTTCTTTGTCGAAGACCTAGAGTATCTGCCCCGCACTATTTATCACATCATCAGGCGAACTCTATGGCCTGTCAAAGGACATTCTTCAGCAGCAAAACTTGAAGGAGCAATGAAGACTTTGGTCTTTTATATCTTCAACGGCATCAGCTTCAATGCTCAAGACTTCTTTATCAGGCAGTTGGCTGCATCCGGCTCTGATCTCTTTGGACTGAAGTTCTACGCTCCGTGGGTCATGCGCCTCATCAAGCTACACTCAGCTGTCAACTATCAGCCCTCTGCTCGCAACCAACTGATCTTTCTGCAGAGGTTGATATGTCAGTTGAAGCCATATACCCAGAGCCTGCCAAGGAGCCTGTTTGTCTTCACAATGCTGATCACCAAATCTTCACGCAACCCATTGAAGGAGTCCAGGCAGTCACTCGAGTTTATCCTTTGGCTGGAAATACACGCTTACCTCACCATGCTCAAACTGAAGCCATTGAAAGCACTATTGCTCAAAGGCCTCGGAAGCGATCTCGTGTTCTCAATGACCGAGAACTTCTCGTTGCCCTGCATCAGAAACAGGATAAGCATCACTTCTGGCTGAAGCGTCAAATGCAAAGCCTCTTGGTGGACGTCAATCGTATTCGCAATCTTGCCACCGAGAATGCCTTTGTTACTCATGAAACCTGTCGGAGGTCATGGAAGAGTTTTACATTGCTGAGTGCTGAAGCAGATCTTCAAGACGATGGCTTCACTGAAAGATTCAAGTTTGACTCCACTCCTCCAAGGAATGTTGTCTTGCATCGAACTCCGTCTCTTGAAGACTCTGATTATTCCTCCTCCGCTGCAACGGTGAATGCAAGAGTGATCGATGATCAAGATGATGCTACTTCACCACCTCCAACTTTAGCATGTATCGACACTGCACCAAGTTCGTCTGCACCGCCAAACTCCGACGCCGACCCTGCATCCTCTCCTACTCCTTCTGGGAACGAGTAGAGGCTCTATGTCTTCAAACCTTTTTGGTCCTTACTGACAAAAGGGGGAGAAGCATATGAGTTGATAGTCTTCAAGCGGGTCCATATGGGCGGTTGCTTTATATTTTGCCTAGTGTTTACAACTCTCGCTTTTGATACATTTGGTTCTTTGAGTTGTAACACTTAAACTTGATGGTCGTCTGCTACGTTTTCTGCTATTCTGTGATGCGATGATAAATTCCGCATGTGCGAGGATAAATTCCGCACTTAGTCATTTTGCAGACGTCCATTTTTCATTGTGCATGTCATTATCTTTGTTATATCAAATCATGCATGATGAATTGTCTTCATAAGTTGAAGAGGATCTCCACAAGTACAACCTGCCATGTGCATTTGCATTCCAAAAGCAAATTACTTATATGCACATCTTCAGGGGGAGCCTTTTGCTACTTATGAAGACAATACCTAAATCCTTTACAATTTCACATATTTTATCCCCATTGAAAACTTCAACCAGTTTGTCATCAATCACCAAAAAGGGGGAGATTGTAAGTGCATCTAGTGCCACCCCTAGTTGGTTTTGGAGTATTGACGACAAACCTGGTTGAGGGACTAATGTGTTTGTCAGAATTGCAGGATAACACAGGTAGTATTCCCTCACTGAGTCGGTTTACCTACCAGAGGTGACCCCTAAAAATGTATGAAGACATTGAAGACAATGGTGGTATGTGAAGATATTCACATTGAAGACTATGACAAGAGAAGGCATTGCGTGAAGACTATGGAGCGCGAAGACTTAGTTGTTTCGTTGTTTCCTTTTCTTCTTTGTTGAGTCGTAGGAACCACCGTACTGTTAAGTGGGGTCCCAGTGAACAAAGTCAGAGTGACTGAAGTGATGCTCAACCAAAATCCTATGTCTTCGAGCGAAGACAATGAGAGCAAATCTTATCCAGAGCTGGATGAGTCAGCTTTACTTGTAGCCCAAGTAAAGTTGCTGCGTGTGTTTGAAATCTGACCGTTGGAACACGTGTCAGTTCCTTAGTGACCCAGGGTCATTTCGGACAAATCAGGTCGGGTTGCCTAGTGGCTATAAATAGCCCACCCCTACACCATAAATTGGTGGCTGCTCAGAGTTAGTGCACGGCTTTTTTTGTTTGAGAGCAACCCACCTCCGAAGCTTTTGAGAGAGAGAAATCCTTGCGAGGACAAAGCCCAAACACCTAGATCCAAAGAGTGTTAGGCATCACTAAAGTCTTTCTGTCCGCGTGACCTGAAGACTTGTTACACTTGAGGACTGTGAATCCTCCAGCCGGTTAGGCGTCGCGTTCTGAGCATCCAAGAGTCATTGTGGATCGCCGGTGAACGAAGTTTGTGAAGGTTTGGAAGTCTACCTTGAAGACTTACCAGAGTGATTGGGCGAGGACTGGGTGTCCTTAGCTCAAGGGGAATAAGGTGAAGACGCGGTCTTCTGAGTTGAATCTCAGCCTCCCTAACCAGACGTACAGTTATCACAGCAACTGGAACTGGTCCAACAAATCATGTGTTCTCAACAAGTGACTGTTTCTATCCTCTCCCTCTCCTTACTTACAGTTCGTCTTCGTGAAGTCATTGCCTATTTGCTTTACCTATTTGTCTTCACTGTGTGACTACTATCGTTGTTTGGCTTCATACCATCTTCTATCCTGATCCTTACTACCTAGCTGCTATTAGTCTTCGTGCTTTCACTTCATTGCATACTTGACTATGGGTTGCTTAGTGTAGTTTACCTTCCGCTGCATATCAATAGGTTCATTTCTATTGTTTGTCTTCAAAACTCTCATGTATTGAAGACTTTCATAAAAATCGCCTATTCACTCCCCCCCCCCTAGTCGATAACTAGCACTTTCAACAACCTCGATGACAAGCCAAGCAATTGTTTCATACCTAGCCTTTTCAAACTCATTCAACTTTTACGCAATATATGAGCGCGAGCCATGGACATAGCACTATGGGTGTAATAGAATATAATGATTGAGGTTGTGTGAGAAGACAAAAAAGGAGAAAGTCTCACATTGACGCGGCTAATCAACGGGCTATGGAGATGCCCACCGATTGATGTCAATGCAAGGAGTAGGGATTGCCATGCAACGGATGCGCTAGAGCTATAAGTATATGAAAGCTCAACAAAAGAAACTAAGTGGGTGTGCATCCAACTTGCTTGCTCACGAAGACCTAAGGCATTTGAGGAAGCCCATCATTGGAATATACAAACCAAGTTCTATAATGAAAAATTCCCACTAGTATATGAAAGTGACAAAATAAGAGACTCTCTATCATGAAGATCATGGTGCTACTTTGAAGCACAAGTGTGGAAAAAGGATAGTAACATTGTCCCTTCTCTCTTTTTCTCTCATTCATTTTTTTTGTTTGGGCCTTCTCTTTTTTTTGGCCTCTTTTTTTCTTTTCTTTCGTCCAGAGTCTCATCCCGACTTATGGGGGAATCATAGTCTCCATCATCCTTTCCTCACATGGGACAATGCTCTAATGATGATCATCACACTTTTATTTACTTACAACTCAAGAATTACAACTCGATACTTAGAACAAAATATGACTCTGTGTGAATGCCTCCGGCGGTGTACCGGGATATACAATGAATCAAGAGTGACATGTATGAAAAATTAAGCATGGTGGCTTTGCCACAAATACGATGTCAACTACATGATCATGCAAGGCAATATGACAATGATGGTGCGTGTCATAATAAACGGAACGGTAGAAAGTTGCATGGCAATATATCTCGGAATGGCTATGGAAATGCCATAATAGGTAGGTATGGTGGCTGTTTTGAGGAAGAAATAAGGAGGCTTATGTGTGATAGAGCGTATCATATCACGGGGTTTGGATGCACCGGCGAAGTTTGCACCAACTCTCAAGGTGAGAAAGGGCAATGCATGGTACCGAAGAGGCTAGCAATGATGGAAGGGTGAGAGTGCGTATAATCCATGGACTCAACATTAGTCATAAAGAACTCACATACTTATTGCAAAAATCTACAAGTCATCAAAACCAAGCACTACGCGCATGCTCCTAGGGGGATAGATTGGTAGGAAAAGACCATCGCTCGTCCCCGACCGCCACTCATAAGGAAAGCAATCAAAGAACACTTTATGCTTCAAATTTGTCACACAACGTTTACCATACATGCATGCTACGGGACTTGCAAACTTCAACACAAGTATCTATCAATTTCACAATTACTCAACTATCACACCTCTAATATTACCACCTTTATATCTCAAAACAACTATCAAGTATCAAGCTTCTCTTAGTATTCAATGCACTTTAAAGTTTTTATCTTGGATGTCTATCATATTAGGACTAATTTTATAACCAAAGCAATTTACCATGCTGTTCTAAAGGACTCTCAAAATAATATAAGTGAAGCATGAGAGATCAATTATTTCTATAAAATAAAACCACCGCCGTGCTCTAAAAAGATATAAGCGAAGCACTAGAGCAAAATTATCTAACTCAAAAGATATAAGTGAAGCACATAGAGTATTCTAATGAATTCCGATTCATGTGTGTCTCTCTCAAAAGGTGTATACAGCAAGGATGATTGTGGTAAACGAAAAATCAAAGACTCAAATCATACAAGACGCTCCAAGCAAAATACATATCATGTGGTGAATAAAAATATAGTTCCAAGTAAAGTTAGCGATGGACGAAGACAAAAGAGGGGATGCCTTCCGGGGCATCCCCAAGCTTAGGCTTTTTGGTTGTCCTTGGATTTTACCTTGGGGTGCCTTGGGCATCCCCAATCTTAGGCTCTTGCCACTCCTTTTTCCATAATCCATCAAATCTTTACCCAAAACATGAAAACTTCACAACACAAAACTTAACAGAAAATCTCGTGAGCTCCGTTAGCGAAAGAAAACAAAACACCACTTTAAGATACTGTAATGAAATCATTATTTATTTATATTGGTGTTAAACCTACTGTATTCCAACTTCTCTATGGTTCATAAACTCCATTACTAGCCATAGATTCATCAAAATAAGCAAACAACACACGAAAAACAGAATCTGTCAAAAACAGAACAGTCTGTATTAATCTGTATCTAACGCAAACTTCTGGAACTCCAAAAATTCTAAAATAAATTGCTGGACGTGAGGAATTTATCTATTAATCATCTTCAAAAAGAATAAACTAAATATCACTCTCCAGCAATAAGTTGTAGCTAATCTCGTGAGCGCTAAAGTTTCTGTTTTTTACAGCAAGATCAAAAAGACTTCACCCAAGTCTTCCCAAAGGTTCTACTTGGCACAAACACTAATTAAAACATAAAACCACATCTAAACAGAAGCTATATGGATTATTTATTACTAAACATAACCAAAAAGCAAGAAACTAAAATAAAATTGGGTTGCCTCCCAACAAGCGTTATCGTTTAACGCCCCTAGCTAGGCATAAAGGCAAAGATAGATCTAGGTGTTGCCATCTTTGGTATGCAATCCATAAGTGGCTCTCATAATAGATTCATAAGGTAATTTGATTTTATTTCTAGGAAAGTGTTCCATGCCTTTCCTTAACGGAAATTGGAATCTAATATTCCCTTCTTTCATATCAATAATTGCACCAATCGTTCTAAGGAAAGGTCTACCAAGAATAATAGGACATGAAGGATTGCAATCTATATCAAGGACAATGAAATCTACAGGCACATAGTTCCTATTTGCAACAATAAGAACATCATTAATTCTTCCCATAGGTTTCTTAATGGTGGAATCCGCAAGGTGCAAGTTTAAAGAACAATCATCAAATTCACAAAAACCTAGCAAATCACACAAAGTTTTTGGGATCGTGGAAACACTAGCACCCAAATCACACAAAGCATAGCATTCATGATCTTTAATTTTAATTTTAATAGTAGATTCCCACTCATCATAAAGTTTTCTAGGGATAGAAACTTCCAATTCAAGCTTTTCTTCATAAGATTGCATTAAAGCATCAACGATATGTTTAGTAAAAGCCTTATTTTGACTATAAGCATGCGGAGAATTTAGCACGGATTGCAACAAGGAAATACAATCTATAAAAGAACAATTACCATAATTAAATTCCTTGAAATCCAAGATAGTGGGTTCATTGCTATCTAAAGTTTTGACCTCTTCAATCCCACTTTTACCAAATTTTGCATCAAGATCTAAAAACTCCGAATCATTGGGACGCCTTTTAACTAAAGTTGACTCATCTCCAGTCCCATCATTATCAAGATTCATATTGCAAAACAAATATTTAATAGGGGACACATCAATTACCTTTAGATCTTCATCCTTATTATAATGAAAACTAGAAGAACACGCTTTCACAAAGCAATCTTTCTTAGCACGCATCCTAGCGGTTCTTTCTTTGCACTCATCAATGGAAATTCTCATGGCTTTGAGAGACTCATTGATATCATGCTTAGGTGGAATAGATCTAAGTTTGAAAGAACCAACATCAAGAGAAATTCTATCCACGTTCCTAGCCAATTCATCAATCTTAGGCAATTTTTCTTCAAGCAAAGCATTGAAATTCTTTTGAGAAATCATAAATTCTTTCACACTAGTCTCAAAATCAGAGGGCATCTTATTAAAATTTCCATAAGAGTTGTTGTAGGAATTACCATAATTATTAGAGGAATTACTAGGATACGGCCTAGGATTAAAATTTCCTCTATAAGCATTGTTACCAAAATTGTTCCTACCAACAAAATTCACATCCATAGATTCATTATTATTCTCAATCAAAGTAGACAAAGGCATATCATTGGGATCAGAAGAAACACTCTTATTAGCAAACAATTTCATAAGTTCATCCATCTTTCCACTCAAAACATTAATCTCTTCAATTGCATGCACCTTTTTACTAGTAGATCTTTCAGTGTGCCATTGAGATAATTAACCATAATATTATCTAGGAGTTTAGTAGCTTCTCCTAAAGTGATTTCCATAAAGTGCCTCCCGCGGCCGAATCTAAAAGATTTCTAGAAGCAAAATTCAATCCGGCATAAATTTTTTGTATAATCATCCATAAGTTCAAACCATGTGTAGGGCAATTACTATCATTAATTTCATCCTCTCCCAAGCTTGTGCAACATGTTCATCATCAAGTTTCTTAAAATTCATAATATAGTTTCTAAGAGAGATGATCTTAGCGGGACGAAAATACTTAGAGATAAAAGCATCTTTCCACTTATTCCAAGAGTCAATACTATTTTTAGGCAAAGACGAAAACCAAGTTTTAGCACGATCTCTAAGCGAAAACGGAAATAGCTTTAGTTTAACAATATCATTATCCATGTCTTTCTTCTTTTGCATATCACACAAATCAACCAAGCTATTAGATGGGCAGCGGCATCTTCACTAGGAAGGCCGGTGAATTGATCTTTCATGACAAGATTCAGCAAAGCAGCATTAATTTCACAAGATTCAGCATCGGTAAGAGGAGCAATCGGAGTGCTAAGAAAATTATTGTTGTTGGTATTGGAAAAGTCACACAATTTAGTATTATCTTGAGCCATCGTGACAAGCAAGCAATCCAACACACAAGCAAACAAGAAGCAAACGAAAAAGAGGTGGACGGAAAGAGAGGGCGAATAAAACGGCAAGGGTGAAGTGGGGGAGAGGAAAACGAGAGGCAAATGGCAAATAATGTAATGCAAGGGATAAGATTTTGTGATGGGTACTTGGTATGTCTTGGCTTGTGCGTAGACTCCCCGGCAACGGCGCCAAAAATCCATCTTGCTACCTCTTGAGCATGCGTTGGTTCTCCCTTGAAGAGGAAAGGGTGATGCAGCAAAGTAGCGTAAGTATTTCCCTCAGTTTTTGAGAACGAAGGTATCAATCTAGTAGGAGGCCACACGCAAGCCCCTCGTACCTAAACAAACAAATAAGAACCTTGCAACCAATGCGATAAAGGGGTTGTCAATCCCTTCACGGCCACTTGCAAAAGTGAGATTTGATAGAATATTTTTGGTATTTTTATGATAAAGATTAAAAGTAAAGATTGCAAAATAAACGGCGACAGAAATAGCTAGTTCACGGGAGATTAATATGATGGAAAATAGACCCGGGGGCCATAGGTTTCACTAGTGGCTTCTCTCAAGATAACATAAGTATTACGGTGGGTGAACAAATTACTGTCGAGCAATTGATAGAAAAGTGCATAATTATGAGAATATCTGGGTATAATCATTTATATAGGCATCACTTCCGTGACAAGTAGACCGACTCCTGCCTGCATCTACTACTATTACTCCACACATCGACCGCTATCCAGCATGCTTCTAGAGTATTAAGTTCGTAAGAACAGAGTAACGTATTAGGTAAGATGACATGATGTAGAGGGATAAACTCAAGCAATATGATATAAACCCCATCTTTTTATCCTCGATGGCAACAATACAATACGTGCCTTGTTGCCCCTGTTGTCACTGGGAAAGGACACCGCAAGATTGAACCCAAAGCTAAGCACTTCTCCCATTGCAAGAAAGATCAATCTAGTAGGCCAAACCAAACTGATAATTCGAAGAGACTTGCACAGATAACCAATCATACACAAAAGAATTCAGAGAAGATTCAAATATTGTTCATAGATAATCTTGATCATAAACCCACAATTCATCGGATCTCGACAAACACACCGCAAAAAGAGTTACATCGAATAGATTTCCAAGAAGATCAAGGAGAACTTTGTATTGAGATCCAAAGAGAGAGAAGAAGCCATCTAGCTAATAACTATGGACCCGAAGGTCTGTGGTAAACTACTCACACATCATCGGAGAGGCTATGGTGTTGATGTAGAAGCCCTCCGTGATCGATGCCCCCTCCAGCGGAGCGCTGGATAAGGCCCCAAGATGGGATCTCACGGGTACAGAAGGTTGCGACGGTGGAAATAGGGTTTCGTGGTGCTCCTGGATGGTTTCGGGGTACGTAGGTATATATAGGAGGAAGAAGTAGGTCGGTGGAGCCACGAGGGGCCCACGAGGGTGGGGGCGCGCCCAGGGGGCAGGCGCGCCTCCCTGCCTCGTGGCCTCCTCGGTTGTTTCTTGACGTCCACTCCAAGTCCTCTGGATCACGTTTGTTCCAAAAATCACGTTCCCGAAGGTTTCATTCCGTTTGGACTCCGTTTGATATTCCTTTTCTGCGAAACACTGAAATAGGCAAAAAAATAGCAATTTGCACTGGGCCTTGGGTTAGTAGTTTAGTCCCAAAAATAATATAAAAGTGTATAATAAAGCCCATTAAACATCCAAAACAGAATATATAATAGCATGGAACAATCAAAAATTATAGATACGTTGGAGACGTATCAATGGCAACAACAACATTTTCCCACTGGCATTTGGTATTGTTGGACAAGAGGATATAGCAAACTGGTGTTGGTTTCTGCACCAACTGAAGATATGTCTAGGAGGAGAAGTTGGACAATTTGGTCCTTATACTATCATGTCTGATAGACAGAAGGTATGCATGCATCATCTTGTTTATCTTTATGCAAATTTGGTCCTTATACTATGATGTAAGTAGCTTAGTATGATATGCTATGTCAACAGGGGCTACTAAATGCAATTAATCAAGTAATTTCAAACTGCCACCAAAGATTTTGCCTTAGACACTTGTATGCAAACTTCCAGAATGCTGGGTTTAGGGGAGAAGATCTTAAGAAATGTATGGATAATGCTAGTTATGCTTATAACCAACACAAGTTTACCATTGCAATGAATGACCTAAAAAATGAGAGTGAGGAAGCTTGGAAGTGGCTGAGTGGAATACCTGCAAGATTCTGGGCTGGGCATGCTTTTGACACAAACTGTAAGATAGACTTGGTTGTTAACAACCTATCTGAGGTGTTCAACAAGTACATCCTTGATTTTAGGAAAAAACCTATTAGGACTATGATTGATGGTATTAAGAGTAAGCAGATGGTGAGGTGGCATAGGAATAGAGAGAGTGGAAAGGCAGCTCTGTGGGTGATCATGCCCCATTATGCTGAGAAGTTAGAGGTGGAAAAGGAAAGGGCCCGATTCTATAAACCCATTCAAGCGGGTGTTAATCTATGGCAAGTAACCAGTGGGCAGCAAACACATGCTGTCAACTTGGAACTTCATACATGTGGTTGCAGAAAGTGGGACCTGAGTGGCACACCATGCAACCATGCAATATCAGCAATTAACAAGGCAAAAAGATTTCAAGAGGACTATGTGTGCAAATTCTTCAAAAAACCTTTTTACCTAGAAGCATATGAACCAATGATATATCCTGTTCCTGGTGAACATGATTGGACAAAGACAACAGGACCAGACATAGAGCCACCTAAATTTCATGTGAAGAAGGGAAGAAAGAAAGACAAGAGGATAAAGGGCGGATTTGAGGTTCCAAAGCCAAAGGAGAGTTCAAGAATGGCCACTATAACATGCAGCAACTGTGGGCTCCAAGGCCATAAGTACACCAACTGCAGCAAACAGTTGAAAACAGAGTTGGCTTTGAGGAAAAATAAGCATGTGGTAATCACCTTGTTAACTAGTACTATGTTTTGTATTTATTGTATGTTTCCTTCTCTTCATGTTTCCTTCATTTTTTCAAGGCATCTATAAGATCAAGGAATGTTTTACCGCACCTCCAAGAGCACAGGATGCACCTGCAAGAGCACAGGCTGCTCCTGCTAGATCACAACATCCTTCTGCATGGCATGCTGCTGCAAGGCATTCAAGGCCTTTCTCTGCACCAAGAGCTGCTGCTGGGGCTTCCACTTCTGGTGCTTCCACTTCTGCTGACCCTACAAGTCATACTGGATGGATGGCCTTTTTTACTGCAAGTGGAAATACCTGAGTGTCACGAGTCATGTTTCTAAACTATGTCAGTGATGGCCATGAGATGAGGGGGCAAGTTATGTATGTTTCAAAACAATTATCATTTTGGGTTGACATGCTTTCTGTTAGAGTACTCTTTCTATTATGTATGAGTCATGATTCTAAACTATGTCAGTGATGCCCAAGAGATGAGGGGGCAAGTTATGTATGTTTCAAAACAATTATTATTTTGGTTTGACATGCTATCTGTTAGAGTACTCTTTCTGTTATTAGTCATGTTTCTAAACTATGTCAGTGATGCCCAAGAGATGAGGGGGGTATGTGTGTACTCTTTCTGTTATTTTGGGCTTTAGGGGTTGTCGACATCGATGGAACCAAGATAGCCTAAGTGTATTCTTTAGGGTTTGTCGACATCGATGGAACCAAGATAGCCAAAGTGTAGTCTTTAGGGGTTGTCGACGTCGACGGAACCCAAGATAGCCAAAGTGTAGTATTTAGGGGTTGTCGACGTCGACGGAACCCAAGATAGCCAAAGTGTAATCTTTAGGGGTTGTCGACGTTGACGGAACCCAAGATAGCCAAAGTGTAGTCTTTAGGGGTTGTCGACGTCGACGGAACCCAAGATAGCCAAAGTGTAGTCTTTAGGGATTGTCGACGTCGACGGAACCCATGATAGCCAAACTTGTAGCCTTTAGGGGTTGTCGACCTCGACGGAACCCAAGATAGCCAAACTTGTAGTCTTTAGGGGTTGTCGACATCGACGGAACCCAAGATAGCCAAACTTGTAGTCTTTAGGGGTTGTCGACATCGACGGAACCCAAGATAGCCAAAGTGTGACAAAACTTCATCCATCTATCTATCTAACTACATCCATCTATGGAAAAACAAATATGATAAAACTTCATAAGTTCACCATTCTATGAAGCATCTACGAAAGCAAGGTAATTCCAACTAAAAGAACCACACAGAACATAACCATAATAGATTCTTACAGGAACATACTGGAGTTCAACATAGTTCATAACTTAAAGCAACTACTTAATAGATTCTTACAGAACCATAATTCAAAATACAAGATCCATACAGACATACAGAACAGATCCATTGATACTACTTCACAAAAGGTCAGCTAAGCAGCCTCTTCATCTTGTTCATTCATCCAAGATGGCCTAGATCCCCTTCATCTTCTGCTTGTTCTTCTCCTCTGCCTTCAACAAATCAGCAATCTAAAGCTTGAGTTGAGCCCTATCTGCCTCTTTCTTCTCCATCTCTGTCTTCATATCTGAGACAACTGAGTTGGTCACCTCAGCTTTCCTCTCCTCTGCACTCTCCATCTTAGACTGCAAATATCTGAAATCCAGCACCCTATCCTCTTGGGCATTCAAAAGTTGATGAACATCTTCAACTAATTTGTCATAGTTGGCCTCCAGTTTATTTTTTTCTTCTATCAAATGGTGAATAGTGAGTGAACTCTCCGGGTTATCCTTCCTCCTATCACTCCTACTGTCTTCATACATTTCACATAGCTTCAACAATGCATTCTGCATTGTAGGAGGCCGCTCTGGGTCAACCCATTCAACAGAACCACAGTTCTGACCTTCCTGCAATATATTCAGCACCTATATTTGTTAAAGAATATGATTGTAAAGAACATCACAACTACACTAAATATTACAATTAAAGAATATGATATTAAGTAAAGAACTAAAGAACAACAGAACTAACTAACTGAATTTCATTCAAATACTACAATTATCAATGACCTAAAGAACAACACAACATGTGCACTGCAACCCAATCACATGGCCACATTACTTAATCATAACAAAAAGTACAGCAACTATAAAGCACTCATAAAGCAGTAAACTATCAGGATCAAAGCTTAAACAATGTTGTGCACTGGAACTAAGCTCCTGGCCACATAATAAATTAACAGATACCTACTCCAATGATCAGCATCAGTGCATCAGTACTACTAATTGGATAAAGAATGGCATTCACAAGAACATAATCTAACTTGGACCAAACTACTACCAATTAAAAATATTGTGGGGCTACTACCAACTCATTTTAATACACATAACATAGAAAGTGCAGAATCCTACTTTAAGAGGACAGGCTAAGAACCTCCAGCCCATCTCAAATCCCTCAAAGGCTACACGCCTCTCACATGGCAGACCATGGTGCTGGCAGGGAACAATGGTTCTAGTCTCAATGCCCATGTAGTCTTGGTCTTCAATGCTGGCAGGGATCTGCAGGAGCAAAATGAACCAAAACCCCCCAAATCAAAGATCAAATCCCCAAATCAGGAACCCTAACCCTAACCCTAGCTACACCACTCACCCGGTACAGCATGCCGTCGTCGGAGGAGGAGTTCATGTACTGCGGGCTGGAGTAGTCGTCGCCGCTCTCATCCTCGTGAACCATGGCGCGGTGGCGGCGGGGGACTACGCGGCGGTCGGCGGCGAATCGGCCGGCGAGAGCTCGAGCGGGGCGAGGGCTAGGGCTTGAGGGGAGTGAGTGAGTTGGGTTCGAGGTGAGTTGGGTTCGACCAGGTAGACCGACCGAGCCGGTTCGCCAGCTTGTCAACTGACTGGTGGGGCCGGGTTGTCAGATACAGCGTCAATACAGCGTTATACGCCGCTTAGCCCGTATTGCAACGACTAGCCTCGGTCTTGGTACTGACTTGCAAAAAAACTGAATAGTGGTACTGATCCGCAACAACTGCCTCAAGTGTGGTACTTTCCTGCAATTAACTCGGAGATTCTAGATAATCTTGGTGAAATGCAGCAGCCCTGCTCCTCTGGAAGGCATGGCCCAAAGATGCTGAGATCTCCTGAAAACTGACGGAAAATGGATGGTAAAGGAACAAAAACTCCCCGTCCCCATGTAGTTGCCATTAATTTCCCTAGACTACTTTTTATTTAGGTTTAGTGGATGGAAGCGTTCGATCTCACGCAGGCGGCGCAATGTCTCTATGGTTTACACATTACTTCTTCAACTTATGACGGCTCGGGCTATCTATATATCTTACCTCCCGCCATCTTCATTTCTTCATGTTCCCATGCGTTGTTGACAAGTTGTAGCCTCTCCCTTGTTCTGTCTGCACCGAGCTGGCTGAGGTCAGTGCCAATCATCGTCTTTTGTAGGAAGTACCTTTTGTGAATTATGCATCTCGTATTCCTTAGAGCATCCCCCCCCCCCCCCCCCCCCCAGCCTTTTTTCTCTGTCGGCGATGCAAAAAGGGCAAAAAATGGCCCAGCCGTGCCCCCCAAGCCCCCCACGACCTCAAAATGCCGCCGGCGAACCCAGGCCAAACCCAGCGCGCTGGGGGGCTGTTGGGGGCGCCGGCGGAAGCAACGGCCAATCCTACTCCCCCACGTGTTCTTTTTTCCTTGCCACCTAATCACTTTTTGCCCCGCAATTCTTCCGAGGACACCAACGGCTGGGGAAACGGATTCTTGGGGGTGCCGGCGGAAGAGTTTTGCCCCCCAGGACGTGCCATTTTTGGTCCGGCGATTGTCCGGGGGGCTCCAACGGCTGGAGATGCCCTTATGCTATTGATATTTGCATTCTCTCGATGCAGGAGCGGTGGGTTATCTAGGACCTACGACAGGAATGAACAAATATTCATACGGCAGGTTATCTCAAGACACTGTGTGGGTCATTCAGACTGTTAACATGCTTCTTGATGCCGCTAGTTCTGAAGAAGCAAAGCAAAACAATTTTTGGCTTCCGCTTAGGCAGCAAGGACACTCACTGGTACTCGCCAAGAGAGGATTGGGCTTGTGTGTCACATGCATGACTGAAAGATAGAAGCGTGTATGCATATATTTATAGATGCAGAATGAGAAGGAAGAGTCGCAAAAAAAGAACAGTAATGGTAGGTGGAAACATTTAAGAGCCTAGGTGCACATAAATAAGCGGAGGTACTGCTCCGTAAAAATACTGATCGGGCATGTCAGATGCAAAGCTATATGGCTATTTGGTTGTCTATATACGCCCATCAGATATTAATAGGAGTTGCTTGATTGCTTGCATGACTACTCTAGACCAGGCTAACATGAACCTTTGGAATCGTCAAAAAGAAAACATGAACCTTTGGGCATGTACAAGAAACAAGAGATATCTGGGGACTCTTGCACCTTTTTACTATCTGGACTTATCATAAAAGTATATAGTCATACAACGGGTTTTGTAGTTAAAATAACTGACAACCACATAGTAAGAGACACCAATCTTCTAGAAGCTAAATAGCTAAAATTTGTACATATATACAAAAATATTTATTGAATATCACCCTATCTATCAGTCGAAATTTACAAGATCACGTAAACTATGAACCGAGGGATGCGATTACTCAACATTCAGAGGCATTTGATTATTCGCAACAATTTCTGAAACAATCCGGCTTTTTTAATTACATAATCCTTTCTATTATGCCCAAATGGATATTAAATGAAGATACACTATTATATGCGCTTAGAGCATTCTGTGATTAGCCGTTCAATTATATTGCCGTTCGAAATGATGTTCCACTCATTGTGGAGTTTAATGTTTTATCTTTCTTTTTGACAAACCTAATATTTCCAGTTGGTTAGTATAATTCTCTTAACATCATTTCTTTGATGTCGATTCTGAGATGTGTATGACTTTTTTTGTGAGAAGGTACAACTACTTCGTCCAGTTTTTTTTAAAGGAGGTTAAAACCCCTGCCTCTGCATCAAACGATGCATACATCCATCTTTATTAACTATTTAACAAAGATCTGACAAGAACATACATCAAGCCACCCGAAGCCACCACTTAAACCTACAAACTTGATAATGTGGAGTTCTCTCACTCCCCATATCTAAAACCGGTGTCGTCACCGATTCATCCACATAACGTATCAGAACCAACAACCGGTACATCAAACCTAAAATGTACACCACATGCACACATTTTAGAAGCCGCCATCATTATCGAACAACTGACCTATCTTCAGAGAGAGATCCGCATCAACCTTGCCAGTCCGGCCATCCGTCGACGCCACCACGGCGCCACCTCCCTGCGCTTATCCATCCAGACGCGAAGACTCTAGAAGATCTGTCGTGCGTAGCACCAGCCGAACAGGCATGACACAACGTAGCACCTGTCGGCCAGGCATGACTTGACATCTCCACCGAAGCTCCGTGCAAGACGAAGACGCTCCACCTACATCTTAATTTTTGGCCAGTGAAGAAAAGTCTCAAGTGTAAAAAAAAAGGTCCGAAACTGCATGCGAATTTCCAAGAAGAGGCGGGCCGATTAGTGTTCCTCGTATAAGTACCTACCAAGATAAACATGGTCCTCATAATATTTTAAATGAGCATCAAGATATTTTTTGATAAGTGGTTTCACCACACACCAAACTTGATCCTCATTAAATAGAGGAAAACCCCTGTGCATCACCTATCAATTTTAGGAATTGAACTCGGGTCGTTAGGCTGCACAACCACTGAGTCAAGGCTAACTTACCCAGCCATCTTCTTCATGTTCCCGTGCTGCTAACACACCACTGACAGGCGGTGCGACATGCACTACAAATGTGGTTGATCGCCTTTGGTATGCAGTTCCTTTTCCAATATACCAATCTCGTGTTCCTTATACCAGTTAATGATCACTACATTATCTCGATGCAGGAGCAGGGGGTTAGCTCTAGGACCTACTACGGATATGGTCAGTCATTCATATGGAAGTGCATCGCACAACACCGTACAAGACTCACAGACTGTTAACATGCTTCTCGATGCTGCCCATTCCCAAGAAGCAAAGCAATACAAAATTCTGCCTCAGCTTGGGCATCTAAGACAGTAATGCATTCTGGCATTGAGCTTGTGTGTCACATGACTAAAAAATAGAAGCGTGTATGTATATATTTATAGATGCAGAGTAAGGATGAAGAGTCACCAAAAGGGAAAAGACAAGCAAGAGTAGGGAAAGGTGGAAACATTTAAGAGCCTAGGTGCACTTGAATTATAGGAGGTATTGATCCATAAAACTTCGCGAGAGACTTTGGGCATGATAGATTGATAGGTAGGTTGCATCAACACCAATCAGGCATGTCAGATGCAAGCTGTGAGTATTTGGTTGTCTATATGCGCCCACCAAATGTTAATATGAGTCATTTGATTGCTTGCATGACTACTCTGGACGAGATCAACATGACCTTAAAGCATCATTGGGCATACAAATATATCTGAGGACTGCTGAAGTTTTTATCATCTAGACTTTAACATAAAAGTATATGGTTGTACAATAAGGTTTGTAGTTAGAAAAAGAGAAAATTATGTTTTTGGTCCCTCAAGTTCCCCCAAAAGTATAGACTTGGCCGTCAAGATTTTATGGTATATATTTAGTCCTTCAAGTCTCAAAACCGGATATGCTTGGTCCAAAGCCAGATTTTGAGCACGTTTGCCCAGGTTTGACCATGTTAACCAAGTTTGACTCATGGACAGTAAATTAAAAATATAACAAAGAATTCAAAAAAATCTAAAATTTTGTGACAACCAACATGCTTGGGTGCATGTAATTTTTGGGGTCAAAGAACATCCGAGGAGCTCTAGCAAAAAAACAAATTTTGGCTTTTTTGTTAGCCAAAATTAGTTCTCTTTTGCCACGAGCTCCTCGGATATCGAAACACCGCACAATTTTTCACGCACCCAAGCATCTTGGTTGCCACATAAGTTCTATTTTTTGAATTTACCGTTCATCAGTCAAACATGGTCAAACCCGGTCAACGTGCTTAAAATCTGGTTTTGGACCAAACTTATCCAGTTTTGAGACTTGAAGGACCAAATGTATAGCAAAAAATCTTGAGGGACCAAGTCTGTACTTTTGGGGAACTTGAGGGACCGAAAACATACTTTTCTCTTAGAAAAATGACCATATACCATCTCTTTTCCATAGAGGGCGCTTTTATTAACTCAAAATGTAGCATTGAGCGGATACAAAACATGATGAGTAACACCTGGCCTCTGCATAACGAAGATGCACACAGAAAAATACCAAATGTCTGACAAAAAAAAGAAAATAAACAAGAAACCGACATATCGGCAACACTAGAGTCATTTAGGACCAACACTCTGCCTATGCCGAAGAAGGTGGTGGACCGATCCGGATATTATGCTGCCATCCATGTTAGGTAAAAACCTCCTTGGCCACCCGCTCCAACCGCGTACACACCGCCTTAAACATCGGTTGGTACGCCGTTCGTTGTAGTGTAGACCACATACGAAGCAAGTGCATACAGCGGAAAATAACCTGCAAAACAGTAGAGTTTTATTGAAAACCAAATTATTTCTACATATAGCCAAAGAGACCAAATAAGGCATACGCTCCCATCCTTAATAACATTTTGAGCCTATTTGAAATACCGTCCAACAAATGACCAAAAATGTTGGCAACACTTGTGGAGATATAAATTGGATGCTATTTGGATGATTGGCCATATAGAGCATGCAAGCTTGCACTGGAAAAAGATGTGTTTGATTGTTTCATCATGAGGACAAAAGCTACACTTCTTTCTTCTGTGCCAATTGCGACGGACGAGGTTGACTTTGGTTAGCACAACTCCCCTCTGAAGATACCACATGAAGATTTTAACTTTTAGTGGAACCTTCTACTTCCAAAATTTCTTGTTATTATCCACTGGGACCTCTAAGTACGTGAGCGCATGGTACATACAATCGACTGTGAAGGACCCAAATGTAGTGAGGTTCCAATGGAACACATCCCGTCCTTGTGTTAGGTTAATTGAATCCAATCTGGACAAAAGATTATTTTGCCATGACATAAGACGGGGGCCGATCAAATCCTGCCTGAAAGAAATATCTGGCGGGGATTAACTAATGACCTATGCAAGAGTATCATTCTTACTGCGAACAATGCGGTACAAAGTAGGATATTCTTTTCGGAGGCTAGCATTGCCTAGCCAGTTGTCCTCCCAGAAACGAATCTCTGACCCGTCATTTATCTCAAATAATCCAAAATGGAAAAGATGCTTCTTTACCGCCATTAGACCAGCCCAAAAGTGCGAGTCACCAGGTTTCTAATAGGCCTGAGACATGGCCTTTTGGTCTAGATACTTATTGCGCAGGAGGGTTTTCCAAACGCCATCCTCAGTAAGTAGTTTGAACAACCAATTACTAAGTAATGCATCATTCTTGACCCTGCAGGTCACGAATGCCAAGGTCACCTTGATCTTTTGGCCTACAAACTATGCTCCATTTGACTAGTCTGTACTTTTTCTTTTCACTATCTCCTTGCCAAAAGAATCTGGATCTAAAATAATCCAACCTTTGCAAGACACCTTTTGGGATTTGGGAAAAAGAAAGCAGAGAACCATATTTGCAAGGACGGAATTGATCAAGACTAGTCGTCCTCCAACAGAGAGCAACTTACGTTTCCAACTGCTCAACCATTTCTCTAAGCGCTCCTCTGCATGTTTCCATTCTGTATTTGTGAGACGCTGATAATGAACCGGTATTCCCAAATATTTAATTGGGAATTGGCCTTGCGCACACCCAAATAGGTCAGCGTAATCGGTTGCCGCCTCACTAGCTTCTCCAAAGCAGTACAGTTCACTCTTATGGAAGTTAATTTTACGGCTCGACATTTTCTCAAAAGCTGGAAGCAATAGTTTCAGGTTTCGAGCCTTGTCCAGGTCATGTTCCATAAAAAGAATTGTATCATCGGTATATTGCCGAATAGAGAGGCCATCATGCACAAGGTGTGGCACTACTCCTGCAAACTGAGCGTCCTGCTTGGCACGATCAATCAGAATAGCCAACATGTCAGCAACAATGTTAAATAACATTGGAGACATGGGGTCACCCTGGCGTAGTCCCTTTTTTGTCTAAAAGTAATGGCCTACATCATCATTGACCTTGATGGACACACTACCTCTAGTGACAAAATTTTGGATCCACTCGCGCCATTTATTGGAGAATTCTTTCATTCTCAGACCAGTTGAAGAAATGACCATTTGACCTTGTCATTGGCCTTTTCAAAGTCAATCTTTAAAACTACTCCACTCATGTTTTTTTCGGTGCATCTCGTGAATGTTCTCATGTAGGATTAATACCCTGTCGAGTATATTTCTTCCTTGCATGAAAGCTGTTTGACATGGCCGTACGACATAGCCAGCAACCGTGTTGAACCTATTAGTAGCCACTTTGGTGAAAATCCTGAAGCTGACATTAAGGAGACATATGGGTCTATATTGCTGAATCCGACCAGCCTCCTTAATTTTCGAAACAAAATGATCTCACCAAAATTAAGTCTGAATAGTTCAAGTTGGCCTGCATTAAAACAATTGAACAACTCGAAAAGGTCAGTCTTATTGACATCCCAGAAATTCTGATAGAATTCTGCGGGGAAGCTATCAGGACCAGGAGCTTGGTTATGTTCCATTTGGAACACCAAAGCTCTCACCTCCTCTTTAGAGAAAGGTGTCGTGAGGATACTGTTCTCTTCTGCCGTGACCTGTGGAATGTCATCTATTCCGGTCTAATCAAGTGTGGATCCCTTCATTCGATGCCCAGAAAAGAGATTTGTAGTATTTAGTGATATAACTTTTGAGCTCTGCCTGGCCTTCCATCCTTCCCTCATCTTGTTAGAGACTAAATGTACACTTCTTCCTATGCCGACCATTGGCGACCAATTGGAAATATCGTGTCTTACTGTCTCCCTTCAAGATGAAGTCGGCTTTGGATCTTTGGTAATATTTGATTTCCTCTTCACGCAGAAGATGTGCAATCTTCTCATTGGATTGATTTTTCAATTCAATCTCTTGTTGGGACAAGATGCGAGTTTTTGTGATTTTATCGAGGTCGTAAATAATAGTTGAGAGGCATTGCTTTTCTTTTTTGTACAACTCATTGGTGTGTTTCAACCATATACAATCTCTTAGAGACTTAGACATGTCAAAATGGGACGACCTCACTAGCAGTTATGCCCTCTTTGCAGTATGGCATATGAATCAACTCACATTTTGGTCAAATGTTACTACTTATGTTGCATGTGTAGTAGGCCTTGGTTCCTCACTAGAACACTCGGAAGTGATTCTGCTCCAAGCATCTAGTTACACATTGTCAAGAGTAGTGGAAAGCATGCGGCAGTACTAGTTGGTGTTGGGAAAGGGACTTTGTATCTTGATCATACTTGTTAATTTGCTCGGGCTTTGGAAGGATTGAACACCTGGGCCTTCAATAATAATAATTGATGATCAATATGGAAAATGGTCCGAAAACCCACAAGACAAGCTAGAAACCTTCCTAGTTAAACTACAACCGAAACAGATCAACATTCCCAGGGTCGCCATCTAACTTCCAGATAGACCATGATTCCCCGCAAAGCCTGCTGCGACTTTTTTTTTCCAAGCCACCGTCCCGACATTTAACGCTCACATTGCAAGCTACAACATTGACGCAAACTGATGCCCGAACCCCTAGTTGCACCCACCCTTTTGGTAGAATAGATAAACCAAGTCGTAACCCTTATGCGTTTCTCCGTATGATAAATTGAGAGATGTTAGATTTAAATGTTTATCCGTAGCATAAACAAAGCCAGAGCGCAAAGTGGCAATCAAATAATATACGTCAAATAGTCTTCTCTTGATCGCCAGATGCACAAATTTTACTACCATTCTAGTTGTGTTTATCTAAATTATCTTCAATCACAAGGACACCTACATGGCGGAACTAAAATTGTAGAGTCAATCATAAAAGATGACAGTCTTCTATGTTGTTAAACAGGAAAAATGAAAGTTATATAGATAAAATTTGTAGTTCTGGTTTTGCTCAGGCTACATGTGAACACACTATTGTTGTTAGGATATCTAGAAAAGTATTCGTGAATATCGCCCTATTAGTTGAAATTTACCAAATCTCTCGAAAACTCATGTCGAGGGACTTTTTGCTTCACCCTATCTAAAAACCAAAATGTCTTGAGGGATTTGATTGCTCAAATATGTCGAAATTGGATTATTCAACTTTTCATTACATAATCATTCCTAGTTATTTTTTTTCCAAAATCGAAAGGATGTAACAAAACATACCTGGTGATTTGGGCAATTAACTTTGTCAGAGATTGTCCTTTGGCTTGAAATTTCAGAGTGCAGTTATGGAACTTCATCAATGGTAGTTGTGGATTTAAAGAGGATGAACATGCCCGCAAGCTATACACCATGGTGGATAGTGGGAGTAGAGGCATGACAAATGAAAGGGGGAAATCATTTTGAAGCCTCATCATATACCTTCTAGGATTCTAGATCGAAACATTTTACTGATACATGAGGGGAGGATTTGGGCCAAAACTACCTGGCCGATGTGGTGTCAGTACAAATGCCACTGTACAGCAGTGGTCAGGCATTCATACGGAAATGTATCTCGGGACACAGTACAGCAGTCACGTAGTGTTGACATGCTTCTCGATGCCAGCCATTCCGAAGAAGCAAAGCAAAACAAATTTCCGCCTCTGTTGGGGCATCTAAGACACTCGTGTGTTCTTGCCGAGAGAGGATTGAGCCTGTGTGTCACATGACTAAAAAAGATATGCATGTATGTACTTATTTATAGATGTAGAATATCAAGGAAGAGTCGCAAACAAACAAGGAAGAATTATGAGAGGTGGAAATATGTAACTGCCTAGCTGCACATAAATAGTTGGACATACTGCTCCGTCAAAACTTTACAAGAGACTTTGGAATGATAGGTAGGCTGCATCAACCGATTAGGCATGCGAGATACAAGCTATGGCTGTTTGGTTGTTTGTATGCGCCCACTGTATGTTAATAGGAGTTGTTTCAATTCTTGCATGGTTATTCTAGATCACCTTGAACCTTAAAGCATCTTTGGGCACACACAATAAATATAGAGATATGTTTTTTTTGTCTGTTTGAGATTGCTTTTACCACAATAAATATAGAGATATGTGAGGACACATGCACCCTTTTTTTCATCTAGACTTTAATATAAAATTATGTATCATGCTGCGAGTTTGTAGTTAGTATACAAGTGGGGTGTTTAGTTAAAAAGATGACCAATTTGCCAAAAAAAAGTTAAAAAAAAGTGACCGGCCGTATACCATCTGATAGACCTGCCAAAAAGGGATGACCTCACTAGCAGTTATGACATCTTCTCAATTGGCATATGAATCTACTCACATTTTGTTCCAATGTTACTACTCATGTTGCATGTGTGATAGGTCTTGGCACCTCAAAGACCACTCAGAACTTATTCCACCCCAAACATCTGGTTACACACTGTCGAGAGTAGTGGAAAGCATCATGCGTCATTTGTTGACTTCGTATAGTAACTTAATCATACTTACAGGGTGTCGAACGGAAGCCATGGTCTTCCACATAGAACTCAATTACTTACATCATTCTCCTTATATTTTTTATGTTTAGTACACACCATTCAAAGTGTAATGCCCAAATTTGGCCACATATTGAGTTTGTTTGTTATTTGTAAGGCACTAGTTGATTTTTTTGCTATTAAAAAGGGTAAAAAGGTCTTCAAGTCAAAATAACATGCAAATGAGCTCTGGAAAGGATGAAACTTGGCATGGCACCATTATATGACTAGGGTGTGCTAAGCATTTGAGAGTGTTATGAGAAAAACTAGAAGCACTTCGTGTATAAACTGAACACTCTCAAGTGAACGGAAATAGTCGCCTTTCACACAAAACTCATTTTTTACCTCACTTCCCCTTTAAACTTTTTCTATGTTGAATATACACCATTAAAAGCACCATGATCAAGCTTCGGAATATTCTGGGTTAATAAATAAGATTTGTTCAAGCACTTTCCTTACTTACTTGATCTGTGGGGCACCAAGAAGTGCCCGCCACTATTAACTTTGAATATATTTTTTTGAAAATTTTGGCTCTGGTTAGAAAAATATTGCAGTGGCGGTCGCTATTTCTTCCACCCACTGGTACCTTGATAACGAGTGGCAGGCTGCTTCCCGTCGCGCGCCGCTGATGTTTTTATCACACGACTAATTCTGCGAAAACTTGTGGGTGCACTAGTAGAAAAAGGGCCATTTGTCCCGGTTCATAAGGCCCATCTGTCCCAGTTGGGGAACCGGGACTAAAGGGTCGTTACTAATGCCCTAGGCCTTTAGTCCCGGTTCTTATACTAATCGGGGCAGATGGACCTCCACGTGGCCGCTCCGGCGAGCCCAGGCAGGAGGGCCTTTGGTCCCGATTGGTAGCACCAACCGGGACCAATAAGCTTCCATGCGTCAGTATTTCAGGGGCTGTTTTTTTAAAGGAGGTGGTTTTGGGGTTTTGGGGGTTAATTTAGGTTGTTATAGGTAGCTAATAGAGAGATGTGTCCTCTCTTATCTCCGTGCTACTGCTACTGCTATGCCTAAACATGACTTAGATTGAAGTGAGGCAACATGTGGTGCATGTCGAAAGTAATACTAATCCTAACTTGATCAAGTTTGGATTGTACTACTTTCGACATGCACCACACGCATGTTGCCTTCACTTCAATCCAATCCATGTTCATTTCACCCACAGATATATAATAACTCTTCATGCTCGCATCATGCATCATCATAATAACAAGTCCTACTAATCATCATCATACAACTTCTACTCGTTATTAATAACAAGTCATACGATCATCATCCTCATAGTCATCGAACCAACCATACTTAATTGTTCATAGCACATGATCATCAGTATTAGGCAGGACCTAAATACCCTATTTAAGGTAAAATAGCATAAAACAATATAGACCCTGACTCTCCATTATGGAGAATGGAGATCATCCTGTCTCCAATTCTTGCGCGGCGCTTCCTTTTGCTTCCAAGAACCTCCTTATGACTGTCCATACATTTTTTCCATTCTCTGATTAGCATGTCTCCACTTCTTTTAGAAATCCGGTATGGACAGTTGAGATTCGTAGGATGACCTGGATATATGTTCAAAACACGAAGGCTACCATTTTGATACATCAAATGAGGCACACAATCCTCTGGGATTCTCTGTTGAAAAACATAGTAATAACTTGTTAGCAATGATGTACTACTTTTAGAAGTATGCAAAAGATGCACGGATGTCGTAATAGTAAAAAATCTTACCAGGGTATCTCCATGGTAGTTATCGTAGTTCAACACATGCACTAGTGGCACGTGTTGACCATAATGTTGAGGAGTTTGATTGTAGATATTGTAATTCTCAAGATCAGTATAAAATCCGACCAGATGATTTTTCTCCTGATAAGTTAACTCGGAGCCATTGGTGTAGTGGGTTTTGTCTACCATGTTCCGCACATTGTTTGAACAATCAAAATAAGCTGTCAATGGAAATAAATTAAATATATGTACAATCAAATATATGTACTACAAAAAATAAATTAGATCATTATTATTCATCACGGGTTGACTATCGGTCTGTCGAGTCTTTTCTTGAAAACTCTCAGCTCACGTCGTGTATACATTCGACCGTTGGTGATTGTCGCTCCTCCATTCGTCCCCGAGTGCATTACACCAAAATGTCTAGCACACGGGAACGAAGGAGAAGCGACCCCCACGACAACAGTCGGGATTCTTCGTCCTCTCATATATATATATGGTGGAACTCTCCCTCACTGATTCCTCTCTGACATTTGTGACCGTCGGTGATGGTAGCTCCTCCTTTCGTTCCCGAGTGCATTACACCAAATTGTCTAGCACACAGGAACGAAGGAGAAGCTACCCACGACAACAGTCGGGATTCTTCGTCCTCTCATATATGGTGGAGACTCGACAGACTTAAAGTCAACCCGAAATATCGTTTAATTATCTTTCTAAAAAAGGATTTGGCTGGTCTCACCTCGAGGTCGGAGGGGGTCGGTGACGGGGACGACGGCGGGGATGATGGGGGGGGCTCCTAGATTTCTGCGACAACAAAAACCCTATAAGCTATCAACTAATCATATGCATACGCCTTGCATAGTGCTCTCCAATTTTAGCATTCAAAGTAGGAGTAGTTTTCCAATTTGAGCATTCAATAAGCAAAACCAAATCGTAAAATAAAGTAGTATTCAAATTAGCATGCATTCAATTATAAGCAAAACTACATCATCTCTTCCATCCGTACATCGTCGAATATTATCACTAATACACCTCGAATACTATCATACATATATATAGCATCGCTAGTACAGCTAGAACCGTAGCGCCCGACGGGTATCGGCGCGGGGGGTGGACACCCAAAGGGAAGGAACCATCACAGGATCATAGCTCCAGTGAGATCCCTGAAGAACCTGCCAGGTATTGTCAAACCTGCCCTCCAACGCAACCATGTAGCGACGGACGTGCTCGTCCTCCTCGCTGACACGGTGACGTACCACCTCCACGGTGTCCGGAAGCCTAGGCACCGTCACTGGCCCACGCGACCGCCACCAAACAAGGATCGGGTCAATGACGGGCTGGCTCCTCACTAACCTACGCCCCCCCGGAAGGTAGCACCTCCCAATACCAGCCCGGCGGAGCCCAGTCCCGGACAAGGCCCCTCTGATCAAGCCGGCCTCCTCCGCCGAGTCGATGACGAGTATGCGGGATAGGCATCATCGACGTCGATGCGGGAATAATTGCTTGAACTAAAAAAAATAAACTAGTTCTATTAATTTTCTTGCTAAAAATAAACTACTTCTATAGTAAAATAAAGTAGTTTTATTAAATCAACTAGTTCAACTACTAATTAAGCACTTACTATAAATAAAATAAAGTAGTACTTACTAAAAATAAACTACTTCTATATATAGTAAAATAAAGTAGTTTTATTAAATCAACTAGTTCAACTACTAAGCACTTACTATAAATAAAAAGTAGTACTTACTAAAAATAAACCACTTCTATATATAGTAAAATAAAGTAGTTTTATTAATTAATAAACTAGTTCAACTAAAAATAAACTAACTTTAAATGTACTAACAGTAGAACTAATAACCTAAAATGCACTAAATCAACTAACCTTAAATGTAACTTTTGCAACACAATTTTTTCCTCTCCTCTTCTAACCATAAACATTGAACAAAAATAAAACTATACAACCTAAAAATGCTATGAACAAAAAACTATGAACACATACACATACATCCATCCATATACATGCATATCCATCCATACATACATCCATATACATACATACAAAAACAGGGGCGGCGGCGCGGCGCACGGGGGCGGCGGCAGCCGCGGCAGCGCACGGATCGGGATGGGAAGGGGCTCACTAGGGGCTCGAGGCAGGACGGCGACGAGGCCGGTGACGAGGACGACGACGAGGCCGACGACGATGATGGCGACGAGGACGGCGGGCTCGTGGGGGAGGGGTTACGCGCGCGGTGAGGACTCGGGGAGGAGCGGCTCGGGAGCGGCGACGGCGACGGCGACGGCGACGGCGAGGACGACGTCCACGGCGGGTCAGGGGCGGGGCGACGGCGTCGGGGCAGGGGCTCGGGGCGGCGATGACGACGAGGAACGGCCTGGCGGCGTCGGGGGGAATGGGAGCAGTTGGCGAAATTTTCACAAGTGCTACCTTATATAGCAAAACCAATGGTACCTGTTCGTTGCACCAACCGGTACCAATGCCCACCTATGGTCTGCGGGAAACTAAGGCCTATGGTCCCGGTTGGTGGCACGAACCGGGACCATAGGTGGGCATTGGTACCGGTTGGTGCCACGAACCGGTACGAATGCCCACCTATGGTCCCGGATGGTGGCATGAACCGGGACCATAGGCCTTGTGCTGGCACGGTGCGGTGGGAAGTTTAGTCCCACCTCGCTAGTTGGGAGGGGCTCGGAGTGGTTTATAAGCTTTGTTGCCGCCACCCTCTCGAGCTCCTCTCTATTGCAGGCTTACAGGCCTAATCTCTACTTTGCCATGCATGTTGGGCCTATTGGGCCTTCTGCAGGCCTAAATCCTGGCCCATTGTAGGGTTTCTAGTCGTATTCAGGCCGTGGAGGTCCAGTAGGTGGCACTTTTTTCCTTTTTTTTCTTTTTATTTTTTTATTTCTACTTAAAACTAAATACTTATAGTTTTTTAGTGATTTCTTTTTGCTTTTAGGTCACAAAAATTATAAACTTTCTGTTAGTGCCATTAGTTTTAAAATTTGAATTTTTTTAAATGTATGTGAATCACTAGTTTCATGAATAAATTTACTATAAAAATAGATTTTTGAGTGATTCCATTTCCTGCTATTTAATATTAATATGTTTTATCATTATACTCAATTTGGTAATTTTAGGTTATTTTAAATATCTGTTTTAATCAAAACCAGATTTTGTTAAAAAAATTGCTATTAAATTCTTTTTGCTATTAATGTTTTGAACAAAAAATACTTTGTTAATATAATTTGCATAAATTTTATATAATTTTAGTTTCAAAAATACTAGAGATTTATATAAGCTTTTTAGTTGATTCCTTTTGCTATTATAGTTTTATAAAAGCTTTTTAGTTGATTCTTTTTGCTATTGAAGAATATTATTGTTTTATTTTAGTTCATCATAACAGAATATTTTAATTGATTTTAGTTTTTTAGTTGATCATAACAAATATATTTTTATGCATTTTATTATTTTTCATGCATTTACTGCTTTTTTGAGCTATAAGACCCGGAAATTGAAAAGCATTTCAAATGAACTCCGAAAAGGTTGAAAATTGGCATGGTATCATCATTTCACCCACATAGCATGTGCAAGAAAGTTGAGAGGGTTACGGCAAAAACTAGATGCACTTCGTGTACAAAACGGACAATCTCTTTCGAAGTATCAGGATTTCATACGGAAACTCGTCTATTACAACAGGCATTTCAAATGAACTACGAAAAGGTTGAAAGTTGGCATGGTATCATCATAATAGTTGTGGAGAGAAAGTCTTCACTTTTTTTCGCTTGTGTGCTTTGCTTATTGCGTCGTAACCATGGATAATCTTCATCGTTTATCAGGATGCTTGGGTCAGCCTTGACTTTGAAGGGAGGAATTTCATGAAACTTTTCATAATCTTCAGACATGTCTGTTTTGCCCTCCACTCCCACAATGTCCCTTTTTCTTGAAAGAACTATGTGGCGCTTTGGCTCATCGTATAATGTATTCGCTTCCTTATCTTTTCTTTTTCTCGGTTTGGTAGACATGTCCTTCACATAGATAACCTGTTCCACATCATTGGCTAGGACGAACGGTTCGTCAGTGTACCCAAGATTGTTCAGATCCACTGTTGTCATTCCATACTGTGGGTCTACCTGTACCCCGCCTCCTGACAGATTGACCCATTTGCACTTAAACAAAGAGGCCTTACAATCATGTCCGTAGTCAAGTTCCCATATGTCCATTATGTAACCATAATATGTGTCCTTTCCCCTCTCGGTTGCTGCATCAAAGCGGACACCGCTGTTTTGGTTGGTGCTCTTTTGATCTTGGGCGATCGAGTAAAATGTATTCCCATTTATCTCGTATCCTTTGTAAGTCAATGCTTCCTTCTAGCCTAGCACGGTTACGGACATATTTCTTTAGGACTCCCATGAACCTCTCAAAGGGGAACATATTGTGTAGAAATACGGGGCCCAGAATGGCAATCTCGTCGACTAGATGAACTAGGACGTGCGTCATGATATTGAAGAAGGATGGTGGGAACACCAGCTCGAAACTGACAAGACATTGCGCCACATCACTCCTTAGCCTTGGTATGATTTCTGGATCGATCACCTTATGAGAGATTGCATTGAGGAATGCACATAGCTTCACAATGGCTAATCGGACGTTTTCCGGTAGAAGCCCCCTCAATGCAACCGGAAGCAGTTGCGTCATAATCACGTGGCAGTCATGAGACTTTAGGTTCTGGAACTTTTTCTCTGGAATAGTTATTATTCCCTTTATATTTGACGAGAAGCCAGTCGGGACCTTCATACTGAGCAGGCATTCAAAAAAGATTTCCTTCTCTTCTTTGGTAAGAGCATAGCTGGCAGGACCTTCATACTGCTTTGGAGGCATGCCATCTTTTTTGTGCAAACGTTGCAGGTCCTCCCGTGCCTCAGGTGTATCTTTTGTCTTCCCATACACGCCCAAGAAGCCTAACAGGTTCACGCAAAGGTTCTTCGTCACGTGCATCACGTCGATTGAAGAGCGTACCTCTAGCTCTTTCCAGTAGGGTAGGTCCCAAAATATAGATTTCTTCTTCCACATGGGTGCGCGTCCCTCAGCGTCATTCGGAACAGCTAGTCTGCTGGGACCCTTTCCAAATATTACGTGTAAATCAGAGACCATAGCAAGTACGTGATCACAGGTACGCATGGCAGGCTTCTTCCGGTGATCTGCCTCGCCTTTGAAATGCTTGCCTTTCTTTTGACATTGATGGTTGGTCGGGAGAAATCGACGATGGCCCAGGTACACATTCTTCCTGCATCTGTCCAGGTATATACTTTCGGTGTCAGCTAAACAGTGCGTGCATGCGTGGTATCCCTTGTTTGTCTGTCCTGAAAGGTTACTGAGAGCGGGCCAATCATTGATGGTCACGAACAGCAACGCCTTTAGGTCAAATTCTTCCCCCATGTGCTCATCCCACGCACGTACACCTGTTCCATTCCACAGTTGTAAGAGTTCTTCAACTAATGGCCTTAGGAACACATCAATGTCGTTGCCGGGTTGCTTAGGGCCTTGGATGAGAATTGGCATCATAATAAACTTCCGCTTCATGCACATCCAAGGAGGAAGGTTATACATACATAGAGTCATGGGCCAGGTGCTGTGATTGCTGCTCTGCTCCCCGAAAGGATTAATGCCATCCGCGCTTAAAGCAAACCATACGTTCCTTGGGTCACTTGCAAACTGAGCCCAGTACTTTCTCTCGATTTTTCTCCACTGCGACCCGTCAGCGGGTGCTCTCAACTTCCCGTCTTTCTTACGGTCCTCACTGTGCCATCGCATCAACTTGGCATGCTCTTTGTTTCTGAACAGTCGTTTCAACCGTGGTATTATAGGAGCATACCACATCACCTTTGCAGGAACCCTCTTCCTGCGGGGCTCGCCCTCAACATCACCAGGGTCATCTTGTCTGATCTTATACCGCAATGCACCGCATAACGGGCATGCGTTCAAATCCTTGTACGCACCGCGGTAGAGGATGCAGTCATTAGGGCATGCATGTATCTTCTCCACCTCCAATCCTAGAGGGCATACGACCTTCTTTGCTGCGTACGTACTGTCGGGCAATTCGTTATCCTTTGGAAGCTTCTTCTTCAATATTTTCAGTAGCTTCTCAAATCCTTTGTCAGGCACAGCATTCTCTGCCTTCCACTGCAGCAATTCCAGTACGGTACCGAGCTTTGTGTTGCCATCTTCGCAATTGGGGTACAACCCTTTTTTGTGATCCTCTAACATGCGATCGAACTTCATCTTCTCCTTTTCACTTTCGCACTTTTCCCTTGCATCAACAATGACCCGGCGGAGATCATCATCGGGCACATCGTCTGGTTCCTCTTGATCTTCAGCTTCCTCTTGATCTTCAGCTTCCCCCGTTGCAGCATCACCGTATTCAGGGGGCACATAGTTGTCATCGTCCTCTTCTTCTTCGCTGTCTTCCATCATAACCCCTATTTCTCCGTGCTTCGTCCAAACATTATAGTGTGGCATGAAACCCTTATAAAGCAGGTGGGTATGAAGGATTTTCTTGTGAGAGTAAGACCTCGTATTCCCACAATTAGGGCATGGACAACACATAAAACCATTCTGCTTGTTTGCCTCAGCCACTTCGAGAAAATTATGCACGCCCTTAATGTACTCGGAGGGTGTCGGTCACCGTACATCCATTACTGGTTCATCTGCGTGCATTATATATAATTATGTGTGTCAAAAGTAAGAAAATTAGACAAGTATCTATCTAAAGTAAGATTTTTTTTTCTTTCAGAAAGAAGATAAGAACAAGAGGCTCACCATGGTGGTGCCGGCGACGAGATCGGCGCGGGCGATCGACGGCGGTGAAGACGAGGACGGGGCGTGACGGACCGCTAAACCTAGACAAATCTCGGAAAAAATGAAGCTCGGAGGTCGAGCTTCGAGAGGAGAAAGCTTAACTAGTGTGGCTCGGGCATTTCATCGAACACCTCACATGCATAAGAGGTGAGCTAGAGCACCCAAATGCCCTTCCTTGCCGGCCAGCAAAAAATAGAGCACTGTGGAGTGCTCTGCTCGCCGGCGATAGGGTATATATAGGCAACTCATTTGTCCTGGTTCGTGGCTGGAACCGGGACTAAAGGCCATCCTTCTGTCCCGGTTCCTGCCACGAATCGGGACCAATGGTTGTGGGCCAGGAGCGAGGCCCATTGGTCCCGGTTCGTGCCAAGAGCCGGGACAAATGGGCCCAGACGAACCGGGACCAATGCCCACGAGGCCCCGGCCGGCCCCCTGGGCTCACGAACCGGGACAAATGCCTCCATTGGTCCCGGTTCGTGGCAGAACCGGGACTAATTGGCTGGCCAGGCCCGAACGAAAGCCCCTTTTTCTACTAGTGGTGGCAGGTGTAAAATATTCTCCGCCACTAATGTGCATTTAGCAGTGGCAAGCGTCTTTTTTTTACCTGCCACTGGTACTTCTCCAAAATAGGTGTGGCGGCTACAAGGCCTCGCCTGCCACTAATGTGACCCACCTAGAATCTTTTTCCTAGTAGTGCGCAGGTTGGATGCCTAGAAAGCTAGTTGCACCCACCCTTTTGTCAGAATTGTAAAACAAACCATAACGCTTATGCGTTTTGCTATAAGATAAACTGAGGCATGTAAATTCAAATACTTATCCATACCATAAACCAAGCCATAACGCAAAGTGGCAATCAAATAAGATACATTCAAGAGTCTTATCTTGATCGCAGAATGCACCAGGTTTACTACCATTCTACTAGTTGTATATTTTTTCTAAATTATCTTCAATCACAAGGACACCTCCATAGAGGAACTAAAATTGTAGAGTCAACATAAGAGATGACGGTCTTCTATGTTGTTAACAAGGAAAAGAAGAGCTATAAAGCTAAAAAAAGTTTTGGTTTTGTTCTGGTTAGATGTGAACACATTATTTTGGTTAGGATATCTAGATAAATATTTGTGAATATCACCCTCTCAGTTGAAATTTACAAGATCTCTCGAATGTTCCTGCCTTCCTGGTGCACTATGTTTACGACCATCATGGCAGCACTATGTTTCGCTTATATCGAGATCTGGCGTTCGCTCGCGTCTCACGCCTCCCTAAATGAGCCAGCCCACTGCATGGGAGGCCACAGGCCACTGCTTCGGCCTTGCTATTTATTTCATGTTTCCTTTTTTTTTATTTTTCGTTGCTTTTTTATTATTTTTGTTTATACTTCAAAAGATTACATATTACCAAAAAAATTTACATATTGGATAAAATCTAAAACATTTGGAAAATATTAAATGTGCGTAGAGAAAATATTTCTCATGTATACAAAAACTATGCAATGTATATAAAAAATTATCATGTATTGGAAAAAGCTAAATCAAGCATTAGAAAAGAAATGTTAATCAAGTATTTAAAAATGTTAAATGTGTTCCAAAAAAAATTCTCATGTATACGAAAAAATATAGAGGTAATATCACTGGAAATCATAGAATTTACACTAGATGTTCAGTTTGGTGCTAGAACTTTAAAAATAAAGATTTGTGGTCATTTAACTTGCTATCTGGTGCAAATACGGTGTTTTCTACTGTCCGGGCTTACACCTTGCCTTGCCAGCGTGGCAATGGCCCACATGACAGTCGCTGCGAGTAAAAGTTTCTAAGAAAAGTCCCTTTATTAATTTTAATTAGGCAGAAAAGCCTAGGTGGGACCTACATGTCAGTTAACGGTATAAAGAGAAAAATTATACATTACGCCGAGGAACCGCGGGGTTCCGACTTGTGAACTAAACCTTGAGCGCTCACCTGGTGAACCACCGCACCAACTCAAAACTGATGCTTCTAATGGATAACTACTTTTTATATCACTTTTCTTAAAATACATGTTCCCATCAGTTTTTTTTTAGATCAGTTCCCATCGGTTTAGATGGGCTATGGTCAATGCAACCCATTTTGCACCTTTGTTTAAAAAAAATAGTACATCAATTATGATCTCGGTAACAAAAATAAATATTCATGTGTTATAAATATTGTAAATAGAAACGAAATAGCTTAGTTTTAATTTATCATGTTTAATTTTTTTTCCTTTCGAGAGCCACAGATTTTGGATGTTGAATTTAAATGCTAAACATATTGATTAGCATTCAATAACATTTAGATATGTTTTATTTAAATGCTAAACATATTGAAGATTGAATGCTAAACATATTTGTTTAATAAAAAAATAAACATCCAGATCGTGTCTCTCGAAAGGAATAAAAATCTCGTGGTACAAAAAAAGTTAAAAAAACGCATTTTTATTCCTTTCGAGAGACATAGATTTAGTTCTCGTGGAGGCACGGATTTGCTTCCGCGAGAGACACGATCATGCCTCTTGGAAAAGAAAAAAATTCTTCTACGAGAGGCAAGGATTTACTTCTCGTGGAGGCGTTGATTTGTTTCCATGAGATGCACAACCGTGCCTCTTGAAAAAGAAAAAAATGTTTTCTTTTTTTCCTTTCGCAAGAGGCACGGATTTACTTCTCGTGGCGGCAAGGATTTGGTTACGTGAGATTGGTTACACGGGAGGCATAGAGGGGGAAAATGTTTTTTTTTTCTTTTCTGTACCACGAGAGGCATGGATTTACTTCTCGTGGTGGCACGGATTTGGTTCTGCGAGAGGCACGGGCGTGCCTCTCGAAAAGGGAAAAACATGCACCCGATTCAATTTTTTCGTCCATTTTTTCGTGAAAAAAAGTTCGTAAACCTATGAACATGGAATCTAGTTTTGAAGATCTCGACGTGAGGAATCCATCGGTGAAAACGGGTCGAGATTTGGACACACGGTTTGAGTGATAAAGCGTTTTTAATAAATGAATCTACGAAAAATGGGAATGGGGCATATGTAGTGCGACACTTGTCGTAGCCTGGGAAGGTGAGAGTGACCTTTAAAGGAGTACTCCTTAATTATTTATTTTGTGGGATTGCGGTGTGTCGACTGCAAATAAACCAATAAGTAGGACTAGGGCGATAGAGAAATTGGGCTTTATGACGCTCATGCGCGTCGAACAAAGGGTGCGTATGTAGAAAGCTAACACAAAAAAATCGGCCAACTCTGCCCTGTCCCGGTTGTTTTTGGAAGCTAGATACTGTATTTCTAAACTGATTGAAAAAATTCAATTATATATTTTAGAAATTGTTCAGTGTGTCTTATATATAGAAAAGTTCAGTGTACATAAAAAGTTCAATTTCCATTTAAAAACTTCGGTCTGTGTTATAAAAATGTTTGTCGCATGATTTTGTCGTAAATAAAAATTGTTCCATGTTTATGACAAAAAATGTCAACATATATTATAATAATGTTCATGGTATATAAAATAAATGGTCACCGTTTATTAGAAAGTTTTTCACCGAATATTACAAAAACTTTGAAAATTCAGAAATGTAGAAAAATAAAAAAGGAAAAAATTCATAAAAATAAAAGTAAAGAAAAGGAACAAAAGCGATAAACCAAAACAAAAAATATATGAGAAAAAACGAAAAACGAAAACCTGGGCACGCGTCAAATGGGCTGGCCCGTCCTGATGCAAGCTTCAGCGAAGGTGTGCATATATGATGCGTGCGTGCTTTCAAAAAAGTGAAAAAACACAGGTGTGCTTCACAGAAATATAAATGTCTTTTTGGATTCCCTTTTTTGTTTTTGGTTTTTCCATGTCTTTTTTGTTTTTGTTTGTTTTCTTACTCCATTTTTTCTGGTTTTATTGTATTTTTGTTCTTTTGGGGTTTTCCGAAGAAAAAAAAGTCGCCCAAACGTATAACCTGGGATCTAGTTTCCCAAATCGCAATGTATGAAACACAACGGTGAAAACAGCTCATAATTTGGGCACACGGTTCAAGAGATAAAACATTTTAAAAAGAATGAACAAAAAAGTACAAAACTCTCCGATTGTGACAAGTGTCACACATGCATATGCCACTTATCACCCCGAGAGGAGGTGGGAGTGAACTTTGTAAGGGATACCTTCTAACTACTGATTTCGCGGGTTTTATTGTATGAGAGAACCATGTTCGTGTTGACGATGATGGAGGGAGCATGTTCGAGCGTGCAATAATATTGCTGCTGGTCCCATTATTTTTGGGCACTAGTCCCATCTATTTGGTACTTATCAGTACTTTGATTTTGGTTCCTCCTATTTTTCTATCACTAGATTAATTTTAGTGAACAACTCTTATTTTTGCTAGTCAGTCAATTTTTTCCACCACTAGACTAATCTTAGTGAGCGGGGGGATTTGACCAGTCAATGTTTGGTCATATTGGATTCACAATGATAATATCTGCAATGATCTGAAATTTTCCTTACGTAATCATTGCCAGTTTTTCTTTCTTCCACAGAGAACAAATTATTTTCAATGTGACCGAACTAAAATTATCTCGAAACTGGTGTCAATAGAGGAACTAGAAATAATAAGAGACTAAAATTATTCCCAGTTTGGAAGAAAACTAGGAATGAATTGCCGTCTCTTATTATGCCGACAGAAAACTAGAAAATTTCCTCTTAGGAATAGTAAGAGGAACTAGAAAATTTATTGTCCATAGAGGAACTAACGACGTGGTTAGTCGTAACTTTTCCACCGTCTTCTCATTATAACATTTAGCGAAAACTTAAAAAAAACATTTAGCGAAAACTTTACTGGCGTCTGGTTCGGCTGGGCCGGTTTCCAACACCTTATAATCAGATAAGGCGCTTCGTAAAGCCCAAAACGAGACCTACCGAGTGGTTATGCAAAGCGCTCGATCCCCTTTTCCTTTCTCCGCTCGTCTCCGCCTCGCCTCGTCTCCACCATGAGCCCTCCCCTTTGCCGCCATGACCTTCCCTCGCCGACGGAGTGGGAACGTCGGGCCTCTCCCTCCCCTGCCGCTAGAAGCAGCGCCGGATCTATCTCTCTCCTCTCCCAGATCCGTCCCTTGATCCCCTTTTTTCTTCAACGTGAGCGTCCCTGACTCTGCTATCTTCAACAAGAACCATGGTGTTGCATTGAATTGAGAAAACATCCCTTTGTTGAACCAAACAAATCATGTGGTCAGTCAATACACCACGTAATACAATGCAATCCGATTACAAAGCTGAACACCACGTAATACAATGCAATCCGATTACAAAGCTGAACACCACGTAATACAATGCAATCCGATTACAAAGCTGAACACGTTACCTGAGGTGAACCAAACGCATCGTAATATTGTTCCTCTTAATCATTGCCCATAGAAGAAAAAGGGAATGAACTGTCGTTCTCTTATTATGCCGATAGAAAACTAAAATTCCTCTTATTATTGCCCATAAAAGAACTAAAATTGCAGAGTCAACATAAGAGATAGTAGTCTTGTACTCTCTCCGTCCGGAATACTTGTCGGAGAAATTGATGTATCTAGACGTATTTTAGTTCTAGATACATTCATTTTTATCCATTTCTGTGACAAATATCTCCGGACGGAGGGAGCATGTTGTTAACAAGGAAAAGGAAAGCCATATAGTTAAAGTTTGTAGTTTTGGTTTTGTTCTGGCTAGATGTGAACACATTATTATTGCTAGGATAACTCGAAAATATTTTTCATACATAATCATTCCTAGAATTTTTTTTTCTTCCAAAATCGAAAAGGACAATAAAGAGCCTACTTCCTTTTTTTTTTTTTTGCGGGAATCGTCCAAAAACGCAGTGCTGATGTTCAGTTGGCTTTAGAGTTCAGTCTTTTGTATTGGCCAGATTCATTCTCCGAACACTATTTCTCTGCTTTGACGTCCGTTCTAAGACTGTTCCGAGACGCTTAAACCTTGTTTTTACCAAGAAGGGAGAAAACTAATTCATCCAGCTGCATCTTCATTTTTGAATACTGCAGATAAACTCATGTAGGAGTACTACTATATTACAATCCGCCCAGGCTAGCTAGCGAAGAAAAGTCTCAGGTGTAAATCGAAACCGCGTTGAGCTATCCAGAAAGAGTGCACCCCTGAAACCCCACGGAAAATGGATGGAAAAGGCACCGAAAAACCCCACCGTCCTAGCGTACGCCGCCAAGTCAAGTCTCGGCTCCGCTCCCCTCCCCTCCTCTCCCCGTATAACGCGGCCCGCTTCAATTTCCCCGAATTCTGTTTTCTTATTTATAATCGCTTAGTGGACGGAAGCATCGCGGGAATTACCCCGTCCGATCCCCGGAGGCGACGCAGCGTCTGGATCGTTCACACACACATGCACGACTTCTTCAGCTAATGGCGGCTTGTGCTATGCGGGCCTATATATCTTGCCTCCCGCCATTTCCTGTTCCTCACGTTCGCGCGCGCTAGCTGCAGCCTCTCACTCGCCACCATTGTTGTTTGTTCCACAGGGATGAAGGATGATCGATGCGCCAAGCTGGTTGGGATCACTAGGTGTGGCAACTTTTGTAGGAAGTTATTATGGATTTTCTACTTCTTACACTGGTTAATTGATGGTCTCTGCATTTTCTCGACGCAGGAGCGCTACGAAGACGATCAGCCATATATATGGCAGTACTGTATATCCTCTAGGCCGTTAATGTTACCGGAGAGATTGTATACAGGATTGACTGGTAAAAATATTTTTGACCATTCTGAGGGTTCTAATTCTGTCGATTGATCAGTACATGGTTTTCGTCAGGCAAGAGAATTATTACCTTTTTTCACACAGGGCGGAATGCTGATCTGACCAAAATGTCTAAGAGCCTGCTCTGAAAAACAGCTCAACAATCTGGAATAATTGGCCCTAGCAAGCGAAGAAAAGATCTAACAAAACTTACCTCGTGATTTGGGCATTTCACTTAGTCGAGATTGTCGACCTTTGACTTGAAATTCCAGAGGGCAGTCATGGCACTTCATCAATGGTACTTGTGGATTGAACGAGGAGGACGATGCTCCCAAGTCCCAAGCTATCAATCATGGTCAATAGTGGGAGTAGAGGCCCGACAAAGAAGAGGAGAAAACAGAGTCATTTTGAAGCCTTTAGGATTGTAGATCAAAACATTTAACCGATACAGGTGGGAAGGATTTACGCCAAAACCAGATGGCGGACGTGGTGTCACTAAAAATGTCTGCACAATTTGACACCTAGCTATATGTGTGCTCGTGACTAAAATGAGTCACCTATGTACTCCCTATTATGTTGCATACTCTCTTCGTTTTTATTTACTTCGCATATTAGCTTTGTCCGAATTCAAACTTTATAAAGTTTGACCAAGTTTATAGATAACAATATGAGCATTTACAATAACAAATTTATATGACGTGAAAATATGTTCAATGATGAATCTAATTATATTAATTTGATGATGTATATGTTAATATTTGTTTTCTCTAAATTTGATCAAAGTTTATTAAGTTTGACTTTAGACAAAACTAATATGCGGAGTAAATAAAAATGGAGGGACTAGTTACATTTCAAAGTGCCATGACCTAAATGCAATACCGGCAATAGTTCATGGACCTCAGGTGCCCTTTACGCTTAATTAACTGTACAAACATAAGCAGCATTAGTAGAAAGGGGATTTACGTATGAACTTTTGTTGGTACTTAGTTTTATGAGGTGAACTGTTCAACACTACTCGATGTCGTTGCCGGCATCACCGTCCATAGGTGTTGATTCCCTGCATGGACCAATGTCGTGGTTCCACCCCACCCCTAGTTTATGGTCAAGGTCAAAATCCCTCTTTCGCTCTGTTAAACTGGATGGTTGCTACATTCCATGTAGTGATTTCATTCGAGGCATTTCGCATAAGATTTTGCCATCTTGATTTCTTCATGACTTAGATCAGCATTAAAGACGATTTTTTTTGTGGTTGGAGATTTTTTTTACCGGGTAAGGGACTAGAAGGTATCAAAGCTGGCGCAATTATAAAAACAAGAGGAACTTAAAAAAAAGGAAATTACAAAGGAATCGTCCCATTTTACATCAAGACCCAAAGAGAGAAACACAAGACAACTATTGGGCCCCAAATCCACTAACGACCTCCCCAGAGATGATTAGCCACCATCTCTGGCCAAACCTCATCATGAGGAAAGGAGCAAAGAGCCTCCCACATAGAGGTTGAAGACTGGGGCTTCTTAAACAACCAAAGGATCCTACGGAGGCCAGTAAACCACCCTAGTCACCCATGTCGCTTGTCGGAGACATATCCAAGTTTGATACGTAGTTCTGGCAACGGAGGTCTAGGCACTAGAAGAAGATGTCAAAGAGGAAGCACCAAATCCAGCAACGTTCCCTGCATCATGCCAGATTAACAAGGCTGAACGAAAAGTCCATCCCACTGACTTCTTTCGCCAGCATGACGTTGATATGCCCCCAAGGCAAAGCAAACCCTAAACCATAACCTAGTGCTACTACCACTCCCCCCACCGCCACTCTGACCAGCAAGGCCGTCGAAGCTGGAGGGGAGAAGAGGCGGGGATATCAGGAGGACTCTCAAGAGAAGGGAGGAAGAGAGAGATAACATGAGAGGAGAAATTAGGCGTTCTCCTTACACCATGTATTGTTCAATCGCTTTGACTTTATTAATTTTATGTAAAGTTGAAACACACAACCTTTTATTTATGAAAAATATATTAAAAAAACTTGATGTCAACCATCTCAAACTTCTTTAGTAGATACTCCCTCGGTTCCAAAATAGATGACCCAACTTTTTACTAACTTTAGGGGTGAATGTCGTTGTCAGAATGTCAGTTTTCTTGGCAAAAGAAGCCAGGACGTCAGTTGAAGTGAAAAGAATAAGCACCAAATCAGCCAAGAGGAAATAGTACTGAAAAAGTGCGATCGAGCGAACCAACCTGTGGTTGAGATGGTTAGGTGGACAGTGGTATCCCCAACCCACCAGGATTCAAATCTTGGTGCTCGCATTATTCCTGGATTTATTTCAGGATTTCCGGCGATGTGGCTTCGTAAATCTCAAGATAATATGCCGGCTCAGTCTCTCGGAGGTGCTCATACGGGTAGGGTGTGCGTGTGTGCGTTCATAGGGGTGAGTGTATGCGCGTGTATATGAGCGCTTGTGTCGATGCTAAAAAAAAGAAAAAGTGCGATCGAACAAGGGAAGGGAAGCGCGTTGGTGATGGTCGAAAAGGAAAGGAGGCAGCGCAGGCAAATCCAAGGAGCCACACCACCACACCAACCACCATCCGACGCGGTGCCGAGCGACGCGAGCCGAGAGTGGTGTGGGTGACCGCGCCGCGTGTGCCCGTCCGATTCGCTCCCACTCCGCTCCGCTTTTTTCTTGTACATACAGTGTATATATATATGTACAGCACGTACGCTTCCCAAAGCCCCAAACCCACAGGGCAGCGCTCCTCCCCCGCCCCGACGACCCATCGCCATTCCCCACACGCTACCCGACTGCCACTCAGCTCCGCCGCCGCAGCGCCCCCGCCCCCAACCTCGCGCTCGGTGGGCGGAAGCGCACGATGGCGCCCAAGCGGCCGCTGGAGACCGTGCTGCCGGAGCAGGAGGGGCCGCGGTCCCCGAGGAAGCGGCTGCGCCGGACGGTGCTCCTCATGATGTGGCTGTCAGTACCCTCACCTAGCCGTTCGCCTCCTTCTCTGGCTACCTTCCTTGATTTGAACTCACCGGTTTCATTCGCGCGGATCTGCGCCGCAGGGAGAGGAGGAGGGCGAGCCCGGTCACCGTCGAGCAGCTGGCCCAGATGGTTCGCCAGGTGAGGCCATTCCTCGTGCCTCCCGGGTCCACTCCCCTCCCCGCCTTTCGATTTTGTTTTCCCAGTCGTCTCCTCCTCCTCGCTGTGTGTCTGTGTGTTTGGTTCCTATTTGTGGCGAGCGATAACTGACCAAGTTTGGCGGTGGGTGGGTTCTGATTGAATTGTCACGGTGCGACAGGCGCAACTGGATTTGATGAAACTGTTTATTCTCTTCACGGTGCTTGTCGCGCAGCTTGGCTCCATGGAGAGGCTGCTCCTCGACCTCCCCAGCATAATCCAGAGATTGTTGGCGGAGCAGCTTGCTTCTTTTCAGTTTCAGAGGTACGTGCACATATTTATGTTTTGCAAGCGCACGTCACGTGTCCATGCCACAATTGAGATGTTCGAATATAGGAAATGGCGCGTTTTATTTTACGAAACTAAGGGAGTAATAATTCAAGTCCTGGTTTGCTTTCTAGGAAATGCCAGTTTTATCCTGTGATGAGAAATAAACATCCATCTTTTTGTCTTTCTTTCTATGGTGATGACAAGATTGCTGTTCGCAACATGACAGCTCATTTTTTTGCAAAGGAAAACTTCACAAGCATAGTACTATTTCAGGTCCAGGTTATCAAGTTATATTCATGGAGTGTGAGTAAATGAATCATGGATTTGTTCTTCCTAAATATATGGAAATTGTCTCTATGAGTCTATTTATTTGTGAGCGTAATAAGATCTTATATTATGGGACGGGGGGAGTACTTTGGAATGTTGTGGATATGATGTGATGGCTCGATGCTTCCTTGGTTTAATTAATTAATTAATCTTATCTCGTGTTGTGTATTCCTTTGTATCCAACAGTTCTTTGATGGTATCCATACAAGATACGATTCGATCGACAGTACAGACAGAGGTTAGAATCTGGATCTTCATCCGTGTAATATATTTTGCATATCTGTGCCTGCGCTTTATCCTAGCTCAATGTTGCTATGTCATGCCATAGATGCAGGGACGACAAGCAGCTTCGCTTCCTAATGTCATTAATGTGCCTCCTAGGTATCTGCCATTTTATTTTTCTTATTGTACATGTTTTTGATTTATGTCTTGATACTTACTGTCAACTCAAGTATTTGCTTTCTACATAATCTGGGAAGTTTCCTTTTGTTACTATCTCACTCTCATCTTATTTAAAAATTAGGCAGATGTCAGAAGGTTTTCCTGAAACTGGAGGCATCTCTAGAGTCAAGCTGCGCTTTGTCCATGTTGACAGACCAGACGATCCACTTTTCACTGTACCTGCACTCTATCCTAACTACTTTTGGCTATGTTATGCAATAGATACAAGGACGACAAGCAGCTTCACTTCCTAATGGCATGAATGAACCTCCTAGGTATCTGCCATTTTATTTTTCTCGCCATACATGTTCTTTGGTTCATGTCATGATCCTTACTGTCAAACCAAGTATTTGCTTTCAACATAATCTGGGAAGTTTCCTCTTGTCACTGCCTCACTCTCATCTTATTTTAAAAAAATATAGGCAGATATCAGAAGGTTTTCCTGAAACTGGAGGCGTCACTGGAGTCAAACTGCGCTTTGTCGATGTTGACAGACCAATAGATACACTTTTCACCGGTTGCTCAGTACAATGGCAGAATGGAGGAAACGCTAAGGTAGCGATATTTGAAAATGATAGGCAAATCATGCAGGGCGGCCTTTCTAAATTGCAAATTGAGATTTTAGCAGTCCATGCTGATTTCTTTACTGAGCAAGGACAGGAGGACTTCACCACAGAGGAATTCAACAAGCAGATATATATGCACAAAGGGAAAGAGTTAGTGTTGACAACTGTTAATCTAATGAATGGCGAGTCCTCTCTTGGTTCCTTCCTTTTTCCAGAGAGCTCCCATGGGAAAAAGTTAAGATTGACAGCACGAGTGAAAAGGCAGGTTCGTACTACCAGAGTTCAGGAAGCAATCAGTGATCCTTTTGTCGTCAAAGACCGCCGAAGCGAATGTGAGTATATCCAGTTATCCATTATGAGCACCATTTTTTAAAACTATATTGCATTGGAAATTTAATACACTGTAATATTCTCATTCGTGATGGAGGCCTCCATGTTCTTCTTTTTTTTTTTACTTTTTGGTCATTCAATGAAACATTTATTGTTTCTCATAGTTAGCTGAAGAACACGCTCGTCCTTTAAGTGGCTGCCAGGCTAATTTAAGTTTAAAAAATGTTATAGCACATATCATATCTTCCATTAACTTTTACGGCCTTCTGAGTGACATTATTTTATATGAAAATATGATGTCTTAGCACTAAATGTTCTGCTTTTAGAAGGGAATGGCTTGTTCTGTCACAAAATTTCCATAAATTAATGTCTATATGCATATAATATCCTAAATACACACTGACAGTCAAAACTGTATGACCGCCTAGGTGCTAGGCGAAGGCCAACCGCCTAGCTGTACTTTGGATCTGACAAAATTATACTTCATACCTTGGATTTGGGATTTTACCTTTCTTTGGTCAATATAGATGTTATTTTGAGTTGTCTATTAGGTCGTAGATTAATACTAAGCATGGTAAATCGATTTGTAGTTTACCATGTACATTAATCCTTTTCTCAGTGCCATTATCATCAGATGCAATGATAGCCAGAATGAAGCAATTGCATCTTAGAAATCTTATTTTAACACATCCTACATTTTTGTTCACTTTCAGTAAATAAAAAGAGCTATCCTCCGTCTAAAGAAGAAGCGGTACATTGTTTGGAGAAAATTTCTCTAAAGGGAAAACATTGTGCTATCCTTGTTGAAAACAAGATCAGTACAGTGAAGCACTTGATGCGTCATTATCATGGAGATGAATCCGGTCTCCAAAAGGTAAAATACAGTCATAATGATGTTTCTACAGTCTTCAGGGTTTCAAATTACCTGCAATAGATATTAGTTATTAGTTAATCATTGTCCCTGATCGAAATAAGATATCCAGCATCTCTTAGGATTTATTTGGACATGCACTGCTAAATGTTTTAATATGCACTATAATATCTGGTAGCATTTCATTAACTGATAAGATAACTCTCAATTTATGGCAATTAGCTTACTGGCATGAAGAAGGGGGCTTGGAATACCATGATTAATCATGCCACCACGTGTGTTCCTGGGAATGAGATATATTCCTATTGGGTTCCAGAGGATAAATGTGAAATCGTATTCAATGATTTATATGGTCTCGTTGGTAAGATGACTGATGATGACTATGTTCCGTACAGTGCCAATGACGTCGATCAGTTTCCGCAGGTATTATACCCAACACTGTTCCACTTCCATCACAGTTCGGCAGTTGATAGTCACTGAAATACCTTCATGTATTATGTTACAGCATAAAGTGAACAACTGGAAAAAGTCTGCATATAAGAAGTTTGACGAGCGCGAAAGCTCAGGGCATCTTACCCCTGATTACTTCATGATCAATGGCCGCCCAGTCCGTGCAGTGCCCCATGATGTGGGTCCTTCGGTTCAAGGTACAACGACATGACAAATTTTAATATTTTGTTCCATTGCGCTACATGTTTCTCTAAATTCGACGTATTGCAGAATTTGGTGATCGACGTCCATTGAATGGGTACTCACAGGCGGCAGTCCTGTCAAACAACGACGCTGGTCCTTCAAACCAAGAAACACTGCCGTTTTCACAGCCCACATATGAACAGAGTGTGCATCAAGGTCAATACTAAACACCTGCATAATTTTGTATCACGCATCCTCCATACTGTATTCCTGCTTCATCGCAAGAAAATTATTTTTGAAACGAGCATCATAGGAAGTTATTATTAGTATTGATTCTGATAGTTTTGGGGATCAACTTGCTGTAGGACTTGGCCAGCACGATCCTTGTACGTCACAGAGCGGAACTCCTTACTATCTGCCCCAGGGAAATTTCATAAATGATCAGGGACAGGGATCATTTTCAGCAGAGCCAACTGTTCCGTCCCACATTCCTGTACCAGTAAGTAAAGTTACCTATGGCATAATCAACAATTCCATCCCACATTTTTCCATTGATAACCTGAAATGTTTCCTGGATGGTAGGTTCCAGAGGATGACCAGATCACATTCACAGCTGCAAGTCTAACTGGCCAACAGAATGGACACTTCAGCCTCTCGACAACCGATGCTCCTGTTACTTCTTATCCTGTAGCAGGTCTGCTTGCTACACCCAGTTTTTCTAATTTCACAGTATATGCAGTGTGCTTGATCATCAATACTCAAATCACTTCTCCATTATGCAATGTTGGGTGCTGAAGGTGTTGCTGGGACTTCCTCAGATGGAGTTAGTTTGGGAACCTCTTCACCTAACCATGTGCAGACTGACATGCTCAGTGGGTTAACTCCGATTGAAGTATGTTTTCTTCAATATGTCATGGGAATTATTCTTAAGAACATAACATACCATCACGAGTTATTTTATTTTTTTTGGAAAAGGGGATAGCCCCAGCCTCATCATCACGAATTATATTATGGAAGTTGTTTTTGCCCTTCTCTATGTGATGATGAAATTTGTTCTTGCAGTTCCAGGTATGGCTAGAACTACAAGCACGTCTGGCAGCCCAGGATTTTGCACAAGCTAACAGCGGTATGTGATATTTAAGTTACCTTCTGTTGTGATATAACTTCTGTTGACAGTTAAACCGCCACAAAAGTTATTTTCAGTCAGAATTCTTTCTGACTTCTAGACTAAGAGAAGATGATAGCAAATTACTCCCTCTGTCCCATAATATAAGAGCGTTTTTGGCACTAGTAGTGTCAAAAACGCTCTTATATTATGGGACGGAGGGAGTAGTGTTTATGCCCACAGAATAACTGATGACTACCAAATTATTGAAATGCTGGCTCCTTAAAAGTTAAAATTAGGTGGGAATCTAAGATCTTCCTTTTGTTCCATGCCGCAGAACTGCCGAATTCCGACAGCCAATTTCATGGTTATGAACATGATGGTGGCGACCACTGACTAAACATGAAGCAACTGCAACAGGCTGTCCTCTACCATAGTCAAGTATTCAGTGTAACTAAAAATTTGGTTGTAGATATGAATAATTTGTAAATAGCAACACATATTTTTCAGATTGCACCATATATGCTAAATTTGCTCCTGTTGCAGTAGACATTAGTCTTGTACTATTCTTAAAGAGCAACCTTTTAGAAAAAGACAGTATCTGGCTTGCATTGAATTCCAAGAGCAAATATTCGTATTGCAGAAGTTGGTGTAATCCTGTTAATCCATCTTTTTGCAAGTTGAGTTTTTCCTGGGTATCTTCACACATTCAGTCGATAGTATGCTCTGAATTATGAAATTGTTCTCAACATTTTGAACATGGTAGTAAAATACTGACAGCAGAAGAGAGATTACATTGGTTCTACAAGATTTCAGTTTGTTTCTTAAACACAAGTTCCATTTCTGGACAATCCTATTAACACAAGATAGTACATTAATTAGTTGAGCCATGATGTATGTAACCACCACGCGGAGATATCGATCACACGGTGTCCTGGGCTGAAGCTATTGGAGTGCTTCCTCAAGATCCCAGAAGTAGACGCTTCAACCTGATAGCGGCGAGAGGATGGCAATCTGTTACGACCTAACGTATGATTGGGTTAGATGTAGCAGTGAATTGGGGATTTCAACAACAAGAGCAGGGGTAGGAGAAGAGAACTTGGGGAAGAAGAAGAACGGACAGAGGGGATGGATTCAGATGTTCATTTTCTTCTTCGATGAATAGTGATCATACACGGCTATGGCTTATAACAGCTCCAACCCACCCACTGACCACTGGGCCCACACCCAACAACTCCAGACCGCGTTAATTGGTCTCCCGCCTTCGCCTGTCTCTTTAACTGCTTTGAACATCTTCTGTTTCGTCAGACATTGGCCGAACAGCATCCTCTGCTTCATCGGTCCATTGATCCTTACTTTGCTTGGTTCCGCTTCTGACTGCCCTATGTCTTGCGCCTTTATGAGTGTTTGCCTTAGTACTGTTTGTTCAAAAAAATGATTTGACATCGGTCCGAAAACTTCACTGAGATACATATAACTTTTAGTTGTGTGAGAGAAGGGACAACTACTTCATCAGTTGTATCTTATTAATTTTTCAAACCACTTATAAGAGAACTCATGTATTGTGGACCTTGTTGGTCCACATCGTGACTTCATACCTGGCAAAAATCATTCTCACCTGAAAAGTATTACCTCTGTCCAGAAATACTTCGCTCAAACGGATGTACTAGAAATATTTCGAGACGGAGGGAGTAGCAATTTTGTGCCTGGCTAGGTATGGGTTTTTCTTTTATGGGTGGGAGCCCCTATTTGACGCTAACTACAACAAATTGGCGGCGAAACGGACAACGTGAGCTGCATGGGCCGACCGATTTTTGCGAGCGTTATTTGCGATACTACATCCAACAATTTCAGTGGTTTTTTTAATTTATCTTCGTTTTTTCATGTCCCTTTGGTATTTCTGTTGGTCTTTTAAAAATTGCAAACATTTTTCACAGCTCTTGTGAATTAAAAAATATATGTTTTGTTTTTTTAAATCGAAATGCATTTTTTCTTAGAATAAATTGTACCCTTTTTATTAAAGTGAACATTTGAAATATTTGGGATTTTTTTTAAAAATTTATTTTTAATATTTTTAAGGATAGAAAAAAGGAAAAAATAGAAGGAATGAAAAAAGAAAAGGACAAAGATGAGATAAAGTAAAAAAAAGATAAGTGGTAAAAACTGGTAGAGAAAACAAGAAAAGAAAGAAAAAAGGAAAACCAAAAGAGAACCTTCCTAAAACCAAGAAAAAAACTGACGCAAACCTTCCCAAAACCGCGCTAATTTTGCCAGCGCCGAGATAATCGTTGTGTGTAAATTGTTGGCAATTTAATGCAAAGAGCATCAAATAAGGATTACCTTGTTTGGTTGGGTACCTGGTCAGAAAAAGGTTTACCGTGAAAATCAAGCTGATTAAAGTAGGATGTGTTGCCAGGTTTTTCCCAAGCGACCGATTCCTAGCATCTGGGCCACGCTATTTTCTTTTGAGCAACACCTGGGGCACTCTAATGAAAGCGCTTGAGTCATGGACCAAGCTAAGTAGGGCTCTTCGCTAAAAGAAAAACTAAGCAGGGCTTTCAGGTCACGAGGCTGGTTTAGCTTCTACTCCTCTAGACAACCTCTAGGCCAGGCATGAAGGGACCAGGACATCAACCAAGTAGGTCTTGTATATAGCCCGCAGATATGAATGAGGTGGCTAGAGTTTGAGAGAGAAGGGTGATGGTTGGAGATTTACCTAGTCTCCTCGCCTCCTGCTTTCATCTTGCCATTTGTGAGGTGAGGGGACCTTGCTTTTGAGAAATTTACGGTCTTTGTCAGCATAATCAAGGCGTTTCTAAGATGAACTGGGCTTTGGATCTCTCGTGCCTCTTGATCATCCTCTCACCCAAGACATGTTATTTCTCGTTGGATTGAGTTTTTCACATCAATCTCTTGGGTGGATAGTGTCTGAGTCTCTGTGATTTTATCGAGGTTGTAGATGATAGTTGTGAGGTGCTGCTTTTCTTTTTCGTATACCCCGCTGAAATGTTTCACCCTTCCAATTTGGAATTGTCGTGTGGTGCGAATTTTAGAATTCCATCTCTGAATTGTCATTCCACCTATGGAGTGCCTTTCACAAATTCTTGATAATATCCGCAAAAACATCCTGCTGTAACCATCCAACTCGAATTTTGTAAGTCAAAAACTATGAGTTGTGGGATTACATTAATCAATATTTGGTACATTGGATTAGTAATAATATTTGAAAATATGGATTTTTCATTACCCGATCATTCCAAGTTATATTCCAAAAGGACAATAAAGAATCTTATACACTATTATATGCGCTCATGCATTGGCTTCTGTGATTAGCCGTTGACGCTCACAAAATTTCACAAAATTGATGATGTTCAATTTGTTGTAGACTTCAATTTTTTACCAGTCCATTTCAGTTCGCTGAACATTCTTCCTCTGCTTTGGTTCAGACATTTCTCAAAGTTATTACCTTTTTTTGCATGAAGAGACAATTACTTCAACCTTTTTAATTTGGGCTAGTGAAGGAAACTCAGGTCTTACAATCTAGCCACACTAGCTTAATTATATAATTCAAGTATAAAAACAAAATGATTGAACAAATTTCTAGGAAGAATGCATATCTACAAGACGTTGGCCGATCAGTGTTCCTGCAATATAGGAGACTAGCTACATGTAGGTGTTCCTGCAGGGTGCAGTCTCCCCGCCGGACAAGACAGGAGAGGGATGTAACCCAACCAATGATCAGAATAGTGACACTGGACACACGATCGCCGGACAAGACAGGAGAGGGATGTAACCCAACCAATGATCGGAATAGTGACACTGGACACACGATCGATTTCCTATACTAGGTTTATAATTGTGTGGTTCTTCTTTGTGCTATGGAGTATCCTATCCGTTCAACTACATACATGAAACCTGGTTGATCCCACATGACACATTGATGTGGTAAGGGCATGCTCCATGTATCTCTTCCTGATGCCACTCATTCCCAAGGGGAATCAATGTAATAAATCGAGGATGCATGACATGGTCTAGGCCTTAGTGTAGGGCTTAACCGATTGGATATGGAAAGTGATCTATTTTGACTCCTTCCAACATGCTCTTCTCGCATAGAGACATGGTAGCCGAGTAAATGAGAATGGAGTAAGAGATAGATGGAGATGTAGAAGGGAGAAGGAGACTCGTATATAGGATGCATACAAAGGGAGAAGACGACATTAAATTTTCATGAGGTGGAGGTGGCACCTAGAATTAATGTCATGAGATTACCTAGGGGCGTAGATGGCAATTGGTTGTTTCTTGTGCCCCTCACGATGGAAGGCAGTTATACATATGTACCTCTATAAAGATGCACATACTATGTTGCTAGGGATGGTAATGGGTACCCATTACCCACGTACCCTGCGGGTAAAAACCCTATTAGGGTAAGGGTATGGGACAAAAAGTTACCCATGGGTATGTAAAATAGAGAAATCTCAAACCCAACGGATAGAGAGGGTACGTATATGAGATAAATAACCCATACCCGCATACCCATGTACCCTTATAAAATCTAAGAAGCACAGAAACTTTATATCTCCCTTTGTTGTGAGTTTGTGAACTTCAAATGTATGACTATGTGCTACTATTTATGACTATGTGTTGATATGTTTTTTTTACTATACTATGTGTTGATATGTTGATGTGTTATTGTGTACAAGAAAGTGCTGATGTTCATAGAATGTGTTGGTGTATATGATGTGTTGTTGTTTATAAGTATGTATTGATGTTATTATGCGGTATTGTTTATAAATTATGATTATATGCTGTTGTTTATGATTATGTGTTGCTCAAATTGATGTTACGCAACCGTGGATATTTCTACCCGCGGATACCCAGTAACCCTGTCGGGTGACGAGTATGGGGAAAAATACCCACTAACGGGTATGGGTACGAGTGGTGGGTAAGCTTAAATGGGATGGGTAAGGGTATGGGTGCCTCCACCCGTACCCAAACCCTGCGGGTGCCATCCCTATATGTTGCGAAGTTGCATGCAAGTCATAAGATAGTACATGAAACTCTCTAACACCTAGTCAGCTAGATATGTAGACATCCCATTGTTACAAAGTTTGAGATGTCATTAAAATTAATAAAACAAAACAAAAGCTACAAGGAACTAACACACTCACCATCCATGCTGGAAGTAATTATTCCACTAAATCTCTCCAGCAGGGTACTCCGTGCAACCATGTTTTGGTGGTGCTTTGATGCAAGCAACATGGACCAACAACAAAACTAACCCATAGACAAAAATCTAACCTACAAAGGATTAGAAGTTCTTTTATTTAATCAAAAATAGGATCGTTAAGACATACACAAAATTACCAACATAATGTGTTAACCCTAGCAAAAATCCCCTCCAATTATTTGTCAAACATATGAGAGATTACTTACAGAGGGGTTAAATAAAATGCTATTTGTACCATAAAACAGGCAATGACGCAACTATAATGAAGGAAAAAAATGTTGAATAATCTCCTCCTTATTGCAGAACTTACAAAGTTTACCACCGTTCCAATTGTTAGATAAATTGTCTTCTAGTTCAAAGGATACCTCTATAGATGGATAAACTGCAGTTTGTACACAAAGAGTTAATCGTAAGAGATAATTGTCTTCTATGTTCAAAATGGAAATGGTGGCTAAGCAGCAATTTTTTTTGTATTTTTTAATTTTGCCGCGATGAGAACATATTATTTCTTAAAATTCTGTATTTGTCTTCCTGAATACAACCCTATTAATCAGTCAAGTTTTATAAGAACTCTGAAGACTGAATTGAGGGATTTCACTACCCAACATTTAATTTCACCGCATTCGTAATAATATCTGAAATACAAATTTTCGTCACCTAATCATTATTGGTTTTATTCCAAAAAGGACAATAATAGTGTGTACTTTATGATCTTATGCGCTTATGGTCTTCTTTGATTAGGCATGGGCAAATGATGAGTGATATTTTTATACTCATTCACCCTTAGTTTACACCAAGATATTTCATTTAAATCAAGATATCTGCTCTGATATTGCTACTAATGACTAATGGATGCAAATGATTTCACAAATCCTCTCTTTGATGAGTTTCCATAGGAAAATGGGCTAAAAAGGGAAGAAATCACGTGTGAACATGGGAATGAAAATGAAAAAAAAAAGAAATCATCAGGAGGCGCACCAGAAGAAACAACACAAAAGACGTCATTTGATGACCCACAAGTACTAGTAGAATGCCCGTGCGTTGCCACGGGCTTCTGAAATAGTCAAAGGTAGAGACAATATTACACGGTCACAATTGCATAATAATTGAAGTCCACTTCACTTGTAATGTATAGTGATAACAAAATAGCAATTTAACAATGTATAGAATGCTCATGCGTTGCCACGGGCATTTAAAATATTTTGATAGAGTTATACTCCCTCCGTCACAAAATTAGTGTTTTTAGTGGGGACACTCATTTTGGGACGGAGGGAGTATATAAACATAACGCATGTTAAATTTCACATGTATAGATCTCGTGTTGAATCTAACATCATTTGACTTAGTAAATGCGTACATGCAATGCACATTAACATTGGAGATGAAATTAATTGCATGTTGATATATAGGATATGTTATTAATCGTTCGCTTGAAAGGCATAGATGAGCCACAAATGATATGTATCGCTTGAACCATGTTTTCAGACAACAAAGGTAACTCTTTAATTTGTGACTGCAAGAAACAAAGGAAAATAATTGCAATGTATAGCATAGAAAATCAAACTAAAACAAAGACATGAATAACTACTCCAATTCTATTGTTCTGGTCATTATGGATGACGTAGGTGGTGGGTTTGCACTAAGAACATTCACCTATGATACCTACAATTATAGAAAAAAAGTCTTCATCAAGTGAAATGAAATTCATTCTGAACGACAGGGAAATGATTCAAAATAATGGGCATAACTTGTTATAATAGAATAATATACATAGTAGTACAGGATCCTCTTCGAGAATTCAGGATATAAACACAGTACAAGAGCCTTAAAATAATAGAGAATTTCTTATGTGACTTCTTCTCTTGCAACCTTTCTTCTTTGCTTCTTGGTTCTGCCCTCAACAGAAACTTCATCATATTTTTAGTTACATAACAAGACGCTTTAGCCAAAAAAAACTCCATCCGGTCAAACTATAAAGGGCATCTGGTCAAAAGTATCAAAAAATATGTAGAGGCTGAAAATCTTGGTTGCCAGTAGGCACTCACAGTGTAATGTTGAAGCATACATCATTGATCCTAGAAGTCCCATGAGTGTAAATAATGTTGTTAAGCTGCGAGCAGCATCAGTGTACCGATGAGTGATGAGATTGTAGCATCTATATTCATGTAAGTTTCATTACATAATTGTTGTACAATGAAAAAAGCAGACAAAAAGGGGAAAGGCAAAAATAGTATCACGAAAACATAAACAAAACTTGAAGTGTATAGGAGGAAATTGGATATATGCGTGCTGAATATAGAGATTTGTTGGCTCGCTCCTTATTCTGGTCTACATATTCAAAGGTTGCCGACTTGTTAATTTAAGTTGCTCTTATCAGCCTATGAAGGAAAATCCATAGCTCTAATGAAAACTCAATGCATGGAAAATTGGCATATCCACATTCGACAATAAGAAGTGTGCCCTGCCATATCTACAGTAGATGGGGAACAATGGCTAACATGTGCTGCTCTCAAGTGGCTGCACGGATGGAGTGGTGGCCACTATTGTAGTTGTGACCATACTCTAGCAGCAGGGGCACCATGGTGGGAAGGGAGATATATCCAAAGGAGATGGGCAGATGGTCAAGGTATCCGAGCACTCGGTGTCTACTCCATGAAGAAGGTTGTCCTACCCATATAAACCATTATGGGGAAGATGATGGCCACTCCTCTAGCTCCTCACATGACCAATCTAGTCTCCAATGCGCAAATCGCTTTCATCAAAAAGAGGAGTATCCATGACAACTTCATGTATATCCGAAATCTAGCCCGATGCTTCCACCGCAATAAATCTCCTACCCTACTATTCAAGCTTGATATCAAGAAGGCCTTCGACTCGGTTGGATGGGGCTATTTGATGGGCTTGCTCTGTCATCACGGCTTCCCAAGCCACTTTCATGACTCGGTCTCGGCTCTCCTCTCCATGTCATCCTCTCGTGTGTTTCTTAACAGAATTGCTAGTGACCATATTAGACATGGTCGAGGCCTTCGATCAAGGGATCCACTTTCACCGCTTCTCTTTGTCCTGGCTATCGACCCTCCGCACCACATCCTTGCCGAAGCCACGACCCAAGGGAAACTTCATCCGCTTAGTGGGATACCGGTCCGTGCGTCCTTGTACGCGGATGATGCTGCCATCTTCGTTGTGCCCATTAAAACTGATATCCAATTCATGGCCTCAACACTTGTTTCGCCAATTACGCCAACATTCTTGTTGCGCCCATTCGCTGCGAGGGCATTGATCTAGATGACGTCCTACATGACTTTCCGGCTGTTCGCTTCGGCTTCCGAATGAGATACTTGGGGCTACCCCTCTCATTTAGGAGGCTAAAGAGGATCCACTTCCAATTCCTAGAGGACAAGATTGCCGACAAGCTCCGGCCTTGGGCGGCTAGGCATGTTGCCACCCCCGGTCATATTGTTTTGGTTAAAGCGGTGCTCATGGACATTGAATTTACCATCTCACGCCCCTTGAGCTACCGGCTGAAGTCAGAAAGAAAATTGATAGCTTGGGACGCGCCTACATATGGGCTGGCTGTGACAAGGTCACCACTGGGAAATATAAAGTCAATTGGGACCTGGTGTGCAGCCCAAGATTTTTGGTGGCCTAGGTGTGCTCAATCTCGACAAGTTTGCCATCGCCCTTCACCTTTGTTGGCTTTGCTAAGAATGGGTCGACCCTCCCAAGCCTTGGTTAGGCAGTGGGATGCCATGTACTGACAACGACAAAGACATTTTCGCGTCTGCCGCCACTGTCTTGGCTTGATGATACCAGGCCTCAAGATATTACACCCGAAATCTTTGACAACTTCAAGAAAAAGATTAGCACAGTCAAGCTCTCCTGAACAATTTTTGGGTAAGCCAAATTGACACCCAACATGGTCTTTCATTGACGCACATCCAGGAGTTCGCTCACCTATGGGGAAAGCTGGCTGCGGTCAACCTAGCCATGGGAGCCCGCGACACCATCTTGTGGAAGCTCACTTCTAGCGGCAGGGGCGGAATTGGGCCTATGGCAACTGGGCTATAGCCCTAGACGTGGCCCAACTAGTGCTATTAGATCCAGAAGCAAAATTTCTGATTTTCTGATTTTAAAAGGCCCAGCCCCAGGCCTCAGCCGCTCAGCCCATGTACCTTCTCAGGCTCGCAGCCCAGCTAGCTATGCATCGCCAAGCAGAAGGAAGCCACGCCCACGTTTCCCACTAATAACGTTTTTGCCAAGAAATAAAAACAAGCCCAAGTTTGATCGTTGGTCAGTTGCGATTCCAAAGGAATCAATCGCCCGACGATTCGATCGATCGGACAAAACATAGTTGCCTTGTTCCATGCGCCGACCCAGGCGTTTCCCCTCGATGGCTCGACAGACCTGCGCATGGCCTTGTCGCTTCGTCGGAGCAGCCCCCTCCAAGTCCAACCTTCTGGTCTTTTCCATCTCCACAACCGGCAACATCTCGTTCTTCTCCGTCTCCACAGCCGGCTAGACTGGTAATTTCTACTTTGGTGCATCATCTATCTTTTTGCTAGATCCAAGATGATTAAATTGTACTCATATTACTTTAGTCAATTTTTTTTCGGTTATTTGTTAAAAGCAAAAAAGATAGAAATCCAAGATAATATGACACGTACAATTTTTTTTCTTTTGAAGCAACATCTAGCCAGCCTTCATTGAACAATACCAACATCATCATTGTTAAACTATTTATTTTATTAAATTTCCTCTTGTGGTAAAAATGAATTCATACATCATTTTCTAAGTGAATTTGTGATTCCAGCAAAAAAGTGAATTTGTGATATACACCTAACATGCACTGGTATGTGTGGTATAGTTACTTAGTTTTAGCCCTAGGCTTTGAGAAATCCTGGCTCCGCCTCTGTCTAGCGGCGAGTACTCGGCTTCTTCAGCATACATGGCACAATTTGAAGGCCACCATAGGAGGCTTGGGCACCTTCAAAATGCAAATTTTCCGCGTGGCTGATTATCCAAAACAGGGTGTGGACGGCTGACCGACTACATCGTCGGGGATGGCCCAACTGTGGCCTTTGTCCATTATGCAAGCAAGTAAATTAAACTGCTCCCCACCTTCTATTCCAATGCACATTCTTCCAACGTGTTTGGGCGGTTGCGGCATCGTGGGTCGGTCTCAACAATTGCATCACCACCGGTTGGCGGCACGAGGTCTTGGTTAGGGACTGGTGGTTCAAGACTACCCTGGAAAGGGGCCCCTCAAGGAAGGAAGGAAGGCCTTGGCCTCCTTGCTCATGCTTGTTTCCTGGGAACTTAGGAATGAGCGCAATCCTAGAATCTTTAGGAATACCTCTGCCGCTATGACCATGGTTACCTCTAGGATTAAAGAGGAGGCCCGAGTTTGGGCACTTGCGGGCGCTCGACACTTGTGTAATGTAATACTGCGAGAGTAGGCTCTCTTCTCCCCACTTCACGGGTCCTTGTTAAAACACCTCTCTTAATCAATGAAAAAGGAAAATCTTTTGCCTTGTTTCAGAAAAATAGTAGTGGTGGTGAGGGTCCTTTGGATACAGGACCCGTAAATTAGTTTTTGCTTCGCATACCTGACGGGGAACAACTTGAAACCCACAAGTCGAAAACTATCACCATAAACACTGTTCCAACCTGAAAGCTAGATGTCAATATAAGGGTCATTAATTATAAGATGTAGACATTCATCAGTAACCGAACAGTCATAAATTTTGTTTAAAGAATATTCAGCAAAGTCAACAATGCATATAATACCCACATGTTAATTGTCAATAAAAAACAAAAAGGTAACAAACTCCTATAGATGTTGATAAAACTACAATAAAGTTAATCAAACCTGCACTAGTAGAAAAAGGGCCATTTGTCCCGGTTCGTAAGGCCCATCTGTCCCGGTTGCTGAACCGGGACTAAAGGGTCGTTACTAAAGCCCTTGGCCTTTAGTCCCGGTTCTTACACGAACCGGGACAGATGGGCCTCCACGTGGCCGGTGCGGCGAGCCCAGACAGGAGGCCCTTTGGTCCCGGTTGGTGGCACCAACCGGGACCAATAGGCGTCCACGCGTCAGCAGCTGGCAGGAGCTAAGGTTTTTTTGGGGGGTTAATTTAGGTGTTTCATATATTGTGTTAGCTAGCTAATTAATAGAGAGAAGTGTCCTCTCTTATCTCCGTGCTTGGTCGACGCTACGTACTATACGTATAGAGAGGACTCGACACGCTAGCTAGTAAGCAAATGAAGGAAACAGAAGATCGTCATGAACATATGCATACAGAGAGAAGTAATATCGACCTCTCCTTCTCCGAGAGATTGGTCGAACAACAATTTTTCGTATATCTATCCGACGCTACTAGCTACATATATACAATATAAGATCTCTTACAATATAATCCCCTAATTATATATGAACTCAGGGTCCACATGGTATTCTCCGTCTTTATCGATCACGTGGTCAAGAAAGAATGCCGCCAATTCCTCTTAAATTGCTCACATGCGATCTGGTGGTAGGAGTTCATCCCGCATCCGAAACATCTAATTTGAAGAAGGGGGTCAATACATATATATGAATAAATGAAACTCAACACAAATGATGGTGATAAAATAAAATTATGAATATTATTGCTTACGCACTTCATATTGTTTGTTAGAGTAGCCCCGCTCACAGGTCGTGTGGCGGATGGACTTGCAAACGTAGTATCCACAGTAATTATTCCCGGCTTCCTGCCACAACCACTTTACAAAAAATAGAGGTCAATCAAACTGATAAGCAAGCATGCTATAAATGGTATTGATGAAACTAGCGCTTGAATCACTAGGAGATGCGCGGAACATGCTAGTAGTACTTACTTTCGGGTGTTTAAATTACAGCTTCTTGGCAGTCCCGGAGCTTTTGAGGTGAATTTTGTTCAAACCCTGCCAGACAAAGAAAACAATTACTTGATATCAGGAAATGAACAAAGTTGCCGATATGGTGCGATAATGATCGATTTAACTTACTTCTCGAGCATTTCAGTCATGTCCGCATACTCCTGGGGATCTTTCCGTCTCGAGTCTAAGACAGTTACTAGTCCGTGCTCAAGCTTAATCTCTAGGAGAATATAGTGGAACCTGCGCACGCATGCATAACTCATTAATTACATTACTATAAACTGGACTAATAAGGGAAACTGAATATGCACAAGAAAGTAACACTCACTTGAAGTTGTAAGGAAAGAGTATTATATCTTAATTTTCATTTATTACCAATGATCGTAGCAAGTTGGCCTCGGTCTCTCTGGCCTTAAATTCAACCGTATATGCATCTATGAGATTTGTGTTAATGAACCCAATATCACCGATTTGTCTTTTCTTCAATTCAGCGATCTTCAATCTGCATAATATAGTGAGGATAATTATATATACATGCAATGAAAGAGCTGACCTATATATAGAGACAAATGGGTCCAGACGAACCGAGACCAATGCCCACGAGGCCCCGGCCGGCCCCTAGGCTCACGAATCGGGACGAATGCCCCATGGGTCCCGATTTGTGACTGAACCGGGACTAATGGGCTGGCCAGGCCCGAACCAAAGCCCTGTTTTCTACTAGTGCTGTATTATATCAATTTCTACCCATTCCTTACTCAGAAAGAATTAATACAAACAATAATATAGTTAAAACCTGAAGTTCTCATATGTCCATAAGAAAGAACTAAGATCAACTTTTTCTTGCCAGATTCATGACATATTGTTAGTGCAGCCCTAATTGATTTCAACCTTGGTGCCTCTTCATATATATTCTAGTAGCCCAGAACAAGTAATCTACACAATCTACTCCCACCGTCACCGCCATCAAATCAGGAGTCAAAAGATTTTACGTACACTTGCTACGATGAGGACAGTGACATGGGGCACCAGAATAAGCCCATACTCGATGGCGTCGACAAGATAAGGCAACAGTGACATGGGGCACCAGAATAAGCTTTGTATTGTTGTACAATAGGCTCCATTTGCGTTTATGCTTAATCCTCAATCCTCATCTCTACCTCCAGCTCCACATGCAAGAAACATCAAAACACACCAAGAATCTTGTACTATGTCATCTAGCAGAACATGTAATCTGTTGCCTCGTATACATTTCCCTTGATAGATGGAGCTGAACATGCCATGGACTCTACTCTCCTTTCCTGTTTTCGCTTTAATAAACTTGAGTACATAGTATTCATAGTACTACTATTGTACAACATATAATTAATATTTTACAGTGTGAAAAGAAATTAAGTCAAGACTCTGAAGAATGCTACAAAAATGTCTAAATGTCCAAAGCGATGTTCTTAAATTCTAGGCAAAGCTCTTAACCCAGATGTAGATTTGAAGCTGCAAGTTTTATGCACAATCCTTCATATGTTTGGCAAGAAAAAAATATCAATGAGCTTCTAGCTTCTGCACCAATAAATATAGACCAGATTCTAGCCTTTTGTAGCCAACCAAAGCTAGAAAATAAAGTTTAGAAGGGGCCGGGGTGGGGAATAGAGTTTGTCCACTTAGTCTGTAACATTAGCAGCCATGATACGCCAGTTTTCTGCTCAGCTATTCGAAGTATAAACCACATTTACTACCGATCGAGTGCCAACTTCAGAAACAAAATCCCATATGTCATCTTACTACGTAGTAGTAAGCGTTAATTAAGAAGCAACATTTCATATTGTGTAGCTTTTTCGCCCAGTGTTGTCATTACTGAAGCACTTTTGCGATCCCTATTTCTGGAATCCTCAATTACTACCAACAGAAAGGTAATGTAACCACCGTTCTCCTTTTTTTTTCAAATTTTTCAGAATAAAAGGGCTGAGGTAGAATTCGGACACTACATAAGGAAGCATAATTCGACTATGCTACACTATATAAGGAAGCCCACACATCATTCTCCCGTAGAAGTTCAGCTTATATTTAAGTTTTTCATACAAATTTTACAGAAAGCACATAGAATATTAAATCAAAGGAGTGACACTACCAAGTTTATAGATATACACAGGAGGGGAGAAGGGGATGCCTGTATACATTCTGAAACGACACCAGATACTTGGATAACAAACTTGTACGAAGGCCAACATGATGTTGCATCTTACTTTTGTGAACGACCTATATTGGGTACTACAGAATACAACAGGACAGACTCCAACTGAATGTAGAGAAAAATAGAACCCCACCTGCTGCTCTGGCCATTACATGCAAGCAGCGAAAACAGTGCATAAATCAAGATGTGGTGGGCAACACGAGTAAGCAAATAAAAACCTTTATTTCCTTAAAAAAACCTTTATTTCGCATAACCATGTATCCAAATCCAAGCGCAACAAAGGCAAATGTCATATCTCTTATATCCTGATCGAATAAGCTTATCGCAAGAACAACCCTAATAAGGATAAATAACGAATCAACCAAAAAATAGAATATATATAACAATGGAGCAACGGGAAACTTGAAAGGTTACAACCATTGTCCAGTGGAGCAGCCTTTGCCAGACATAACAAAACACTCAAATATTTTGTTAAAGTCAAACTGAATTATATACAATTATATCCAAAATCCAATCAAGACGAGCTGTAACACCATGATCCAGATCAACACATATAAGGAATATATAAAGTAGTAGCTAATTATGTCATGCAACTAAAACAAAATATTTTTAGTTACTATGACAATAGCAAAAGCTTGTCCGATTGTCATTTTGGACTGATTTTGCATATCACTACTCTTATGCTTTTGTTTCTTCACATCATCGTGTCGCAATGGTAATATACAATAGTCAGGTCTGCTAGCTAGCTGGTGGTTTTCATGATTTAAGGAGTGTGATTTACGTGCAAAACAATGGAGAATTATCCTCACACTACAAAACACTATTATGCTCACTAAGTTTAAAATACTTTATTCAGGTTAATTTTATTTGCAAACCTAAAAAATGATATTCTGATTTGCACAATATTAACACATGTCACGATTAAGAAAAAACAAAACCTTTGATGACCATGCCACTTGAATTGCATAATTGCTCCACTCAATGTTTTCTCCTTCCAAAATACAAGAATTTCGTTATATGACATGTACCAGTAGAATAACATGTCTAACATGAATTATCCTGTTATTGTAGATTTGACAAATCTGGAAGGCTATGAAACTTTGTTCTAGTTGATCATTAAGCACCAAGTTTAGCACCAGGTGACTGATACCTGCCAAAACAAAGGCTTAAATTGTAGGGAAAGGCAGACCTGGTATATCCATGTGAGTTTAGATGATGTATAGCTCATTGTGGAAACTTGAACCGCTTTTGATTAATACTCTCTGTCTCAATAAATGTGAGAAGCACGCGTGGTCCTGAACCTAGAAATAAAACATGGAAACCTATCATCATACATTTCTAAAAATAAAATTGACTGTAACAGTATTGTCGTACACGCCAAATACCATGCCCCACCATTCTTTACGAATCATTTTATCTACTGGAAATTGTATCTGATGCAAAGATGAATATTTTGGGGTGGGCTCAACCAATTTTGCTACACTGAAATTATCCAAACTTACAATGCATTTTCCCTACATGATTTAATGGAATAAAACATAGCGTGATACATGTTCACTCGCACCGGGCATTGCAAATGGTAAAAAAGTTGAACTGGACAAATGTGTGTAAAATAGTGGTTGACAAACCACACCTACTATTGGAGAAGCAACAAAATCGTGGCTCTCATTACAAAAGATTACCTCAGAGTTCAAAAGCTCTTCGTGCTCAAGGGCATAACCCATTGGGTAAAAATCACCATGTCTTCAGATTTCAATTCCTTCATCAACAAAATAGGACAACTCAGGTTTCGAGAAATTTGCATAATCACAATACAAAGCAGACCTGGGTGATTTTTACGAAGCAGTTTTTGGCAATCTTAGGATCAGCACAACCTATACATGAAATTCAGTGCTATAGGTAAAAGGGATTTTTACATCTGTGCCCCTGGTTCCTTAGCTCTACTCATTCATCCCCGCGCTCTTAACTTTCGCTCAATTTTCCCCACTCCCTTGTCAGAAACCCTCATAACTGGGCACAATGGACATTGCCGTCGGGTCAAAGGCTTGACCGTTAACTCTGACTAGTGGGGCCATGCTGGACTGTGTCGTCCGTTCGACCTGACAAGTGGGGCCGCGTTAGGTGGTGTCGCTGTTCGACCGTTGGGCCGTCCCTTGCATTAAACGTCTGCGCGCGCCGCCAGGACAGAAGCCTGCTATGCATGCACCCAGCAAACCCTGCCTGCATGCGTCGATCGAGCCTGCATGCGCCGATGCCACGATCCCACGATGCGCCAACCGAGCCTGCATGCACTGACCGAGCAGCTTTCTTGCACACCAGCCGCCACGGATGCAGCGACGGTCACTGCCGCTAGTTCCTCTCTTCTAGCTAGGTGGCTACATATTTGTGGCTAGTGTAAAAAAAGAGCCACTCCCTTGCTTAGTTGTACTCATTCATCCCTACTAACAAAGCTTGCTTGCATGCACTAGGTGGTTACTAACAAGGAAACCCTACTAACAAGCCGAGCTCTCTAAGAAAATAATCAACAAATATGTAGTCCCAATATGTAGATAGGGCCAACAAGCCCATAGCATGATCACATAGCTCAAACTAGGAAGAACTTAATAATAGAATAGATAGAAAACTTAATAATAGAATTTAAGAAAAAGGCCAACAAGCCCAAAGCGACTCCAACATAGTTCAATTACAACTTAACATAACATAGACTAAAAAAAGATATAGGGTTTAGAACCCTAGCCGCCGCCTTCTCCACCTCGCTCCTCCTCCGGACGCCCTTTTCACTGCTCCTCCGGGGCGTTGTCGATGGGGTACGGAAGAGTGTGCATGCGCGCCGCGGTGGGGAAGATATTGCTGTACTCCGTGAACCTGTTGTGGGTGGTGAAAGCGATGAACTCGGAGCCACACCAAAACACCCGGCTGAGGAGGTAGAAGGCGTCGAATGTGTTGGTGAAGTGGGCAAGGAGAGCAACCACCACCCGGTTTTGGATGACCTCCTCGACGCGGAACATCGTTGGAGATCCCCTTGGGAGGTGGTGGTAGCCGGACGCGAGGAAGAACTTGGTGAAGTTCCTTGCGGTCCTCACCTTGATATCGCCCACACATGTAGTGTGCGATCAACGTACACGCCGGTAGGGTAGGGCCTCTCCGGCATGGTGGGTGGGAAGCGGTAGGTTGGTCCAGTGTACTGCATGGCTGAGGGATGTGCAGAAGACAGAGAAGGGGTCGAAGAGCAAGAAGTGCAGATGGATGAGGGATGGCAGAGGCAGAGGGTGGCTTAAATAGTCGTAGTGCTACGTGTTATTTGGCCGTGGCAATAACGGGGTCAAATATGAAGTTAGTAGCCCGTTTTCAAACGCGCCGCAACATTAGGAGTGTACACGCGTGGGAAACGGTGGTTTGAAAAGAAGAAGAAAAAGAAGCTAATTGCACACATGGGAATCCGTGGTCAAACCCTATATTATATGAACAAAAAGAGACAATTTTTGAAGAGCTTGTGGCCATTTTGCATGATAAAAATAAATTTGGCCCATAAAAATTTGGTCATTTTGCATGATAAAAAGAGATAGAGGGCTTGTGGCCATTATACAAATGCAAAATGACCAATTTTTTAATAGTTTGTGGCCATTTTGCATGATAAAAATATATTTAGCCCTTATAAATTTGGTCATTTTACATCTGTATAGAACAAAAAGAACTAAATTTTCTACGCAATGTCAATTGTTGTGTAATTTCAAACGATGCAAAAAAAACAAAGCCAACACGTTCACAAAAAACAAAGCCAGCACGTTCACAAAAAAATGATGCGATTCGACGGCCCAACTAGAGCTTGGTTTCCTTTTGGGCCCAACACCACCATTTTTTTCTGCGGAGTCAGTGGTGGGCGAGCAGCCAAGCACAACCAACAGGATCGCCTCTCGCGGATCGCCCCACGATCGAACGATGCGGAGCCGTCCTTGTGATCCAACGGCCCGGAGCATGCGCGCAGCCTGCCCACCGAATTCCTTCTAGAAGACCACATCCGAGGGCTGTCGCTTGGCGCCAGGGTATGATCGGACGGCTAACGTTCGAAGCTAGGGTTAGGCGAAACCCCGCAGGGTTTAGAGGGGTTTTGAGCTGGTCAACGGGGTTACGAAAGATTTGACTGAGCATAACTAATTTAAAAAAATCGAAAAATATGAAACCTTCGCCGTTCGTTGTTTTATAAGACACACTAACGAGGAAAAATACTAAACTTGGTCTATGCTCATTTTCATGAAAAAACCCTAGCTGGCACGATCGAGGTCAAAGGAGCACCATTAATAAAAAAAGTCAAAAGAATATGAAACCTGCACACAATGTTGTCTTATGTGACATGTTACCAACCAAAAATCATAAACTTGGTCTCTGGTCATTTTCATGAGAAAACCTTCACACATATGAGCTATCACCTACAAGATTTCATAGAGTTCAAGGAGATGAGGTAGGGTTACCTTCTGTTTTTGAAAAAATTAAAAAAATCAAAAAATCACCAAAGCTTTATTTCAAAGTGAATAAGAAGGATCTGAACTTAGTTTTACATTTTCATATTTTAAACGTGTTTTTAATAGTTTTTATATTAAAGCATATTTTTCAAAAGAAAATGTAAAAATATGAAGATTAATTCAAAAAATAGTGAGACGTCGAATCTACACTATATAGATTGAATAGGTGTTAATACAAAACATTTGGCTCATTTAGAGTAGGTCCAAAAAATCTTGATTACAAATGGGCTGTTTACCCTAGCATGGGAGCTCATTTGGAGCATATTTCTCAAATTCAAATTTTTGTGACCTCCTCTAAATCACCTCAAATTTTGCACACATGATCTCCTACACAAACATAGATAGTTTGCCAAGGTTTTATTTTTTTGCATTTTCTTGAATTTACACAAACATACATAGATAATTTGCTGGTGGGAAAAAGCATGCATTTGATTTGATTAATAAACATGAGACCAATAACATGTGTGATTAGTGAAGCAACACTCAAACAACATGTGTGATCAGTGAAGCAACACTGAAGTGATCAGTGAAGCAACACTGAAACAACATGTCTGATCAGTGAAGCAACACTGAAACAACATGTTTGATCATTGCAGCACCTAAACTCTAGTTCACAACATCTAAACAGAACTAACCATACACCACAGGCAAATATAAGGACAGACAAATATAGATAGAATAATACGTTACTAGCATCACCATAGATTAAGTTCACACCATAAACTGCCACATTAAGTTTACCATAAGTAACCGGACCCTATGTACCCAAAAGATTAAGTTTCAGTTCACATCATCACACCATCACAGCATCATCACATCACTTCACGCCGGAGTCAGGGCCTTCGCGAGCGCAGCATGCTGCCCCTTGATCATGTAGTCCTCCCCGCAGATCGCTACATCCTCTGCATGAGAAAGAAGGTGATCGAAGCGGCCATCCTTGGGCTTTGGCTTGGTGGTGCAGTAGGGGCAGTGCCACTTCTTGAACTTGCGATTGTAGAAGGAAGCAACTCCCTTGGCCTTGATCTTCTGCACCTCCTTGGCTGTGAAGGATGCGACGTTTCCCTTGTACACATCATCTCCAGAATCATACTGCACACATGAATGAATTGCATTAATACATTATAGATTCATATACAGCATGTCAAAGGAACTAAATGAACAAGGGATAGGCTTACCTCATATTCAGAATCGTCACTAAACGCCCCCTCGTACGGGTCGTAGTCGGCCAGCTTTCTCTCCCCCCCAACCATCATCCTCCTGAATATACAATTACATCCATCACTAGTAGCCAATTGAAAATTTGGATATGCACACATGACACATTGATCATAGGGATAATATACTCCCAATATCAGAAATGTTTTAGAAGTGGGGTTTTTTATTTCTGTGCCCCTTAGCTCTATGCATTCAAAAACCACATCCATCACTAGTATATCAATGTATTAGATTTGTACACACATTGATCAAAAACCCCAATATGACATTCAAATAACACACTGATCATTGGTCATGCACACACATTGAAGAACAGAGCTAATATAACTACATATTGTGGACAAATTTATATACTAATGAATCAGATTTATATACTAATGAATCAAAAAGCCCAATATGACAAATTTACACACATTGAGTCAAATTTATAACTTCTTAATCAATGGATTCCATTTGGGCATATGACATTCAAAACCCCAATCTGAGTAGCATTCAAAAACAAATCTAATAGGGACCCAATCTAAGGCAACGAATCCGAGTAGCATTAAAAACCCCAATCTGTGAGCACTAAAAACAAATCTAATAAGCATCATAGCATTAAAAAACCCACTCTATTCACAACATCTAGCATTTTTGCAACGAATTTATCCAAATCCAATCTAAAAACCCCAATCATTGCAGCACCTAAAATCATAGTTCACAACATAGCATTTTTGGAACGAATTTATCCAACAAACCCTAGTCCTAAAACCCCCGTCCCCCAACCCATACCCTACAGAAAACCCCGGCCCATCCGTCAAACCAACTACTCTAACCATCTGAACTACCGTATGAATCACAATCTAACCAATGCAACTAGGGAGCAATTAACTCTACAAGCTAAGCAAGTGCAAATACCTGCTCCTCCACGGCAGGCGGCGCAACGGGGGCATCTGGACGGACTGCGCCGCTCGGCGCCTTCACCTTCTGCAGCGATGAGGCGGAGCCCGCCACATCCGCAGCGGTTGCGAGTTTCCCCGCACCGCCGTGGACGCCGCCGACATCCGCGGTCACCGCGCCTGGACCCTGCAGCTCCACCACATCTCCGGCCGCTGCGCCGGCGTCGCCACGAGCGTCGGCCATCTGACAGATGGAGGCGATGAAGGTGAGGAAGAGGATGCGGTGGGGGAGAGCGAGACGGTGCGGTGGAGGCAGTGGAGGAGAGCGAGACGATGCCGGTGGGGGAGAGGAAGACGATGCGGCAGGGAGGGGATTTGGGGGAAAATGGTAGGGGCGATGGAGGTGGTTGCCCTCTTTATATGATGGGACGTTTCGGGCATGTCCATGGACACGTGCTACCCCACGACCGAGGTCTCGCATGCGCCCACATATACGCGGCCCCACTCGTCAACTAATGGTCAAAGGCATTGACCCGACGACAACGTCCGTTATAACCTGTTTTAAGGGTTTCGGGCAAGGGAGTGGGGAAAAGTGAGCAAAAGTTAACAGAGTGGGGATGAATGAGTAGAGCTAAGGAACCAGGGGCACAGAAATAAAAATCCCTAGGTAAAAAGACCAACATCAAACCATAAGCCCTCTATGCCGCCGCCACTTGCCAGATTTCCACCGGCGACATCCTCCGGCTACCTGCTCCTCGCACGGTCCTGCGGCCTCCTGCCATCCGTTGCCACCAGCCGATCTCCCGCTGTCTGTTGCGCCACCAGTTGGTGTCCCGCATCTGTTGCCACTCGGCGGCCCCTGCCATGGGAGAGGAGAACCTGGGGGCGCGTGAGTACAGGCTACGGGGAGAAGATGGGTTGGGGCGAGGGCAGGGAGATAGCGTTATCTGGGTCGTCGTTCATCGCTGTCGCGGACGCGGCGCTCCTGCTCGTCTACCTCCCACTTCGATCTCCTCCTGGAATCGGTGAAGAAAAGAAGAGACGGCAAGGGTGCAGATCCACCGCTCCAATCAGATTGGCTGCAGTGTGCAGCCGCTCGAGGTCTTCCACGGCAGGGAGATCGAACAAGATCGCGGGGGATCATACGTGGGCGGCGGAAACGAAGGGTGGGCGGCAGGGAGATCGAAGGAGATCGCCGCAACGAAGACTTCATACGTAGGCGGCAACAACGAAGCTGGGACTTCGATTGGGATGGAATCGAGAGGAGCGGGTTTTCTGTGCTGGTGGGATTTTTTGTGTGCGTTCGTACAGGGACAACGGAGACGAAAAAAACCGCGGAGACTATTCACCAACTCAGACATTAGGAGTAGAGATATGGGATCTGTCGGGGATATACCCCGCGGTATGACCCGGCCGGAGATATGACCCGGCTGGGACTTGGTGTTTCATTGGTGACCCGGCAGATTGTTTAAGCTGTTTAAGCCGGCGGACAGTTAAGCAGGGTAAGCCGACGGACAGTTAAGCAGGGTAAGCCGGCGGAGACAGTTAAGCATGGTAAGACGGCGGAGACAGTTAAGCGTGGTAAACCGACCGACAGTTAAGCCAGACAGCTAAGCAAGACAGTTAAGCCAGACAGCTAAGCTAGATATTAAGCCGACAGGTTGTAAGCCGGCAGATTGTTTAAGCCAGATGTTTAAGTTAGACTGTGGCAGAGTCGCCTGGGGCTAATAAGCCTAAAACGTTAAGAAGCCCATGGAAAGAAGCTCGTGAAGAGAAGTCAGAATAGTTAAGTCTTAAGTCCGGGTTGGACTTTACATGTAACCCGCCCCTTGAACTTATATAAGGAGGGGCAGGGCACCCCAAGAGGGACAGGTTGAATAATCTCTAGGCTAGACACAATTAGGAGAGCCGGCTTTTACAGCGACTCCCTCATGAGCATAACGAGACCTAGCCACAAACAGCATGTAGGGTTGTTATCGGATGATGTTTCCCGGGGCCCGAAGCTGTCTAAACCCTTGTTTTGTGTTGCGTCTCTCGATTTCGATCAACCC